>NW_007002209.1:0-1609 GCF_000164805.1 Carlito syrichta
ACTTAATTTTGATTTGTTTATAATTCAAATGTGATAATTTTGTTAAATTGTGTGATAAAACATTTAAGTCACCTTTTGCTATTTTGAAATGGCTTTTCCTGATCTACAAAGGTAATACAAATTGTTCTCTACACATTCTTCTGGGTAGCCCTTGACAATCTGTTCCTTAGTGTGGGAGTCTCACTAACTATAGAGCTGACATTATCAAGGAATGCAATGATGAGGACGCTGGGGGGTTGGAAGGGCACCTTCAAGAGAAGTAGTTGGAAGAGATGAAAAAAAAGTACATAAAGAAAACACTATTCTATTCACAATTTTGCCTAGAAAGTACAAAAGACAAATCAGGATTTCTAGGTAGGCTAGTTAGGAAAATTAAGCATAATAATATGCTAAGGTATTTATCAATGTTTTAATAATCATAAACCTAGTGAACAGGATAGCAAACATAATTTTCTATCAATCTATTTTCTAACACAAGTTAGTTATTCTGTGACTGTCTTTCCAGTAATTAGGCTAGAAAGAGTATTTTTGCATGTGGTGGTAAAAAATTGAAGTAGTTCAAAGTTTTCCCTTCCTTATGCTCCCTGAGGCCAGGGAATAAAATATCCATTTTACAGACTGGAAGTGGGGAGCTTATTTATGAAAAATAAAGTTTTAGTTGTTTCCAAACAATGTGTCCTAGAAAAAGTGATATTATTATTCAGAGAATTTCATAGAAATTCAACAATACTTTACATCCCATTTCCTGAGGCTCTGCGTAAATCTAGTGATGGGCATGGGCATGGAGATCACAAATTACTGTTATTGACATTTTATTGAAGAAGAATCTAAAGGACAAATGAAAGGAAGGTAAATCTGAACACTGGTCATCAAATGTGAACACGTTCAGGGCACATTTTAATTCCTTATAAGAAGTTCTCTTTTCCTAAATTCCCTTGCTAAGGTCTCTTCACATTAAGACCTTCCAAAGTTACAAAAATGCAGTTACTTCCTTACTCCCTGCTGACCCAAATTCTGCTCCTCATGGAAAGTTCTTATTTTTATTACTTTTGAGTATACAGCCAAACTCCAAGTGATGCAGGTACAATGCCTTACTTGGAAGCTAACTTTTAACAGAAATCATATACACTATGAATGAAGCTCTCTTGGGTAAACAGTCTGCAGGAGAATGTGGATCCATCTGTGCAAACACTGCAGCATGCATGCTGAGGGTCATACCTTCTCTGAGACAGCAGTGAAGGTCATGGCGTGGGTCATAAGTGACTCACCAAAAGTCAGTCTCTCCGCTTTATTCATGTTCTTCAAGGAGACACCAAACACTAACTCATGGTCATAGCTGTAAAAAGAATGACAGTACAAAATCAAAGGACTACAGTCATGGGGGGAAACTGGCTTCTGGATGTAAACAGAATACAGAACAAACTGAAGGGGCTCTATAGCTACAAATACAAATGGGTTCTAGCTGTAGCTCTTCAGAAAGAGTATGGTCCATGCATAATTTTTTATCTCAATGGGATTTCATTCTCTATGTGTCACAAGAGTACGCAGGAAAATATGAAATGATTAAAAATAAATTCTCCATATCAAAAGTTGACAAGATGAGCCTGCA
>NW_007002210.1:0-1775 GCF_000164805.1 Carlito syrichta
AAAAAAAAAAAGGAAGAAGCCGGGCAACTAAAGGCCACATGTTGCATGACTCCATTTAGATGAAGTATCTCCAACAGGCAAATCCACAGACTTGTGGCTGCAGGACCCGGGGGAAGGAAGGAATGGGAAGTGTCTGCTTAATGGGAATGGGGCTCCCATTTGGGTGATATGAATGTTGTAGAACTAGAAAGTGTTGATGACTGCAAGACATTGTGAATGTAATGAATGCCACTGAATTGTCCCCTTTAAATTGGTCAAAATAGTACATTTTATGTTCTGTGTATGTTACCACAATAATAATAATAATAATAATAAAAGACAGGCTGAATTTATCTGGTTCTCCCTGTCTCTCACAGAAATGCCAAGAAAACAAGGCAGCAGGAGTGGTGCCTAAAAGAGGCTGAGGAAGAAGGGCCAGGGGGTTCCCAGATGGCTGTTGCAGTGAGGATGCAGGGGCTGGGCGAGCAGAATCTAGGGGGTGGCAGGGAGAGTGAAGGGTGGGCAGGGACATGGCAGACTCTCATCCCTACTCCACAGAGGGAACCAAGAGATGCATCCACCTCACATTGCCCACTGATGCAGAGACAAAAATCAAACCCGGGGCTGCTGGTAAAGCCCAGGCCTTTAACCACTGTGCTGCACTGCCCCATGGGCTACACAGACACGTTACCTAAGTCATTAACTTAGCTGGAGGCAGGACAGAGGGAGACCTACTGGTTCAGAAAACCAGATCTGCTCAGGAAAGAGGCAGGACAGATAGCCAATGCAAACAGCCTCTTCTCTGTTGAAACTGTTTGTAAGAACTTCCTGGCCTCTCTGGCATATGTGGATGCATATGTCCATGGACTTTTCCTAGAAGACTCCCACCAGATGATCCTTCACCCCAGGGCTTCTTGCAGATAACATGGTTCACCTTATACAAAGTATGACTGTTTGTAGCTGCCCGTTGACTTCTCCCAAGTGTGGGATGAGCCACAGTGAAGGTCCCAGTGGCCACGGGCCAGGGAGCCTAAATGCTTTGCTTGGCCTCGATGGGGCATCTGCTGTTCCTTTCTTCTGCTGCTCCAAAGCCCTTCCATCAAGGGACTCCTTTGTTCAGCACAAACTGCTGCCCCATGGGCTTTGGCGTCAGGCTGGGCCACTGGGCTCCATCGCCACGGACTTTTCCTGCTGATACCACCTCCACCAGATGTCATGAACTAGCATGTTCTCCAAGTTCTCCAAGTTTATTTCAGTTGGGTTTCTGTCACCAGCCACCTAGAGCAACCTGATGGCTAGGATCTGAGGAGTGTTCCCTAGAATCCGACCCGTGGGTCTATCCCACCCCCCGATCTTGGTAAATGGTGCCACCTGTAATCAACCTGTGATGCTCCCAGTCTTCCTCTTTCCACCCCAGCCAGTTGCCATGGCCAGGTGAACTTGTCCCTCTCTGTTCATCTCACTTAAGGTCTGCATTGTCTCTTGCCTTTAACACTTTTCTTTCCCAGTTTCAGACACTTCCCCTCTACTCCAGAGACTTTTGTACTCCCAGTCTCTTCCCCTCTACCTCCTGTTTCTCCCCAAATCTACCCCATCACAATAAAGCCAGACTGGTTTTTCTGAAACATAAATTTCATCCCTGCCCCAGCTGTCAGTAACATGTATTGTTGGTAAAGTCCAGATGCTTTCTTGCTTGGCAGTCAATGCCCTGCCAGGCCTGGGCTCCATGTGTCCCAAGTCCCAGCAGGGACCCTGGCCTGGCCACATCTGATCTGAGTATGCCAGACTCTCCCACC
>NW_007002211.1:0-1295 GCF_000164805.1 Carlito syrichta
GCCACTAGGTCCCCACCTTCTAATATGGCCCACTCAATCCAGCTGCTTCTGGACCTCTCGCTGGCTTGACTCCTCTCTTTGAGTTTCTGCTAACCTCTGGCTCTCTTTTCCCAAGACGCCTGAGCTTGCTTTAGACCCTGGCGCTTGCTTGCGTGCGCTGCTGACACACACACCTGAAGTTCATTCATTATGTATACCTTCCTCCAGCCTCTCCACCAGGTTCTGCCTCAGGGTCTTCTTAATGAGCCTTCAGCATCAAGACTCCACACTCCCCCACAACCCAACCGACTCTAGACCTCCCACTTGGTTTCAGCTACCAGTTCCAGTACTCACCTCAAATCTACTACTGTCCTGTTATTCTGTGCTTTTTATCCTGGCCTAGTTGTCCCCCTACATCTAGTCTCTTTGTCTCAGTTGCTTGCCCTGCTCTCCACACCCAGAAATTTACCTCTCTATCTCTGTCCTAGTGTTGTATGACTAGCACTTTACCGCTGTACCTAGCATTAAGTACAGCATACAGAATAACTCAAAACAGAGACATCTTTAGTTGATCACACTGGCTTTAAAGCAAACCAAAGTCTGGCCGGGCATGTTGGCTCACACCTGTAATTCCAGCATTTATAGAGGCTGACATGAGAGGATTGCCTGAGTCCAGGAGTTCAAGACCCCAGCCTGGGCAACATGGCGAGACCTCATCTCTACAATAAATAAAAAAAGTTAGCCAGGCATGGTGGTGCATGCCTGTAGTCCCATCTATATAAACACCATTAGCGAGGAAGGTACTATACTGTAGCCAGTTTCACTTATTTTTAATTTCTGACCACCAGTGTAAGTAACTTTCATTCTCTCCCCTAGAAGATTAACAAAAATTGATTTATTTTAGCCTGGTCTGGTGGGAGACCAGAGTGCATCTCTTTAATAGGTCATATTATCATAATTTAAATTAATGTGCTTCCATGGGTTTTAATATGACCATTTTTATTCCTGATGATCTTTGCAGTAACTTTTAAAAGGCTGAAATGTAGGATTTAGGAATCCCTGAGGAAAAGAGGTGCTAAGTTTAATTAATTTTATGTCACACTTTTGGGCATATGACATTCTTCAATTTTATTTCAACCAAGAAAGACACCAAGGTTACAGACGCTACCACCAGTCATCAGACATGCTTGGTCCTGGGGTCCTTCAGGGCTTTGGGGGAGCTTTTCTTTATAAAAATATCTAAACAATGATAATAACAAGCAATTTTCACCAAGAGTACTTTTTAATCACTGTAGCATATCCAAATAGCTAACACC
>NW_007002212.1:0-1347 GCF_000164805.1 Carlito syrichta
GGCAGAGCAGAAAGGCAAAGGCAAAAATCTGAACATCGGGGAGAGACAGCCTGGTAGCACAGGCTTGAGATATCAGGCAGGAAATGTGGTACTTGTTGAGAGACTTTGGGCAAGTTATTCAATATCTCTTGCCATCAATTTTCAAGTCTGTAAAGTGGAGAACAAATAATACTTCTGTGGGCGGATGGGAGGATTATTGCTGACGGATGTGACGTGTGTATGATGTGGGTGGTTCATAATATGAGGTTAAATGTTGGCTATTATTATAATGAGGCACAGGCAGGAGCAAAGTGGAGACCAGTCTGGCAGAGGAAAGAGAAGCATGTAGAATTTGAAGACTCCGGTAGAAGGCAAATTATGGAAACTTATTAACTGATGTAGTTTCTTTTTAAATTAGCCCCTACTTCTTAAAGCTTCTTAAAAACGGAAATGTGAGGAAAGTGTATGGGACCTGTCACTTGCATTTTGAGATCATCAGATAAAAAAGAAGATGCGGAGCTCAATGCGACTACTCTCACTGTGACTAGGTAATGGGTCAGCAGTCTTCACTGTTATGACTAAGGCAGTGTAAGGAAAATGTGCTGAGTGACTCTTGATCCTGGTGTAGTATGGCTTCCTGTGGTCCTGAAAGGGCATTTATTATGGTGGTGTCAGAGAGTGTTAATACTACTGAGAAACTGACCCTAGGGGAGTAGTGATGGGTATGAAAGTAACCTCTCAGGGCAATGAGCTCAACAAACGTTGACTCAGTAAATGCCAAGCTCTCTTACAGGCATTCTGCCCTTATTCTGCTGTCAAGACTTCTGTCTAGAGATACAGATGGAAAATGACTAGTCTGTGACTGAATTCATTCTGATTGTAGTGTCTTGTTTCTTCTGTCATTTGATATAAGCTTTTTCTGTACGAACTCTTTCTTGTATTGGAAATATCTTCCTCAAGTTATCTTTTCCCATTGCAGCAGTTTTACTGATATATAATTGACCTAGAATAGCCCACTGAGAAAGTGAGTCCTGAGAAAGTGCCACTGGGAGATGGGGACTCCGTTCTTTCACCCAGCCCCCACTTGTAGAGTGGAGCCTCTACCTTGAGCATGGCGTGCTGAGAATACCAGGACCCTAGTCACCCACGCCCCAGATCATAGGTAGTTGCTCAACATCAGGAGAGGCAAGCCAAGAGGTCCTTAGACGTCTGCCCTTCCTCTACCGGGCACTCAGGCCCCTGAGTAGAGGGGTCACTGGGAGAGAAGCTTGCTATTTTTCCCGCTCGCAGCTTCTAAGCTGTGGCTCAGAAACTTTGCCTGGGTGGGAGAATCAGGTGATAAAACAGACAGCTCCTAATTCTTTCAAA
>NW_007002213.1:0-1146 GCF_000164805.1 Carlito syrichta
CAATTTCTTTACTTCTTAAAACAAGCAAAGCAAAACAAAAAACATAAAACATGTAATTAACTGAGATATAATTTACCAAAGTGTTTCTAAGGAATTGGTTTCAAAGAAAGGGATAATAAGACTTTTATAAACATGAAAGTTAATCTGAAATTTAGGAGAAAAAATTATTAGATGTGACTGAAAATAAATTTACATTTGTAGTCTGGGATGTCAAAATGGAAGACTTTGCAAATTGACTTTGCAAATTAACTTCTCAAAAGTGTCCACGTACTGTAGCAAAATATGGCTGCTGGTGAAGTTAGTGTACACTTTGTGATTTGTTCTTTTTAGTGGTTACAGATCACAGGATCATCCTTTTCACAGGCAGCCTGAGTCCACGTCATGAAGGATGCTTTAGGGACTAGGAACCAGCCCTAAGGAGAAAAAGAATGGGTTAATCAAGTACAGACTTATCAGTGTCAGAAGTAGGTGAAAAGAGCAAGATGCTATTGCTCTAGAACAGTAGAAAATCAGAGGTTCCTGGGGGGAGAAAAGTGAAGCAGAACAGAACTGACTTAGCTCAAGTCTGGCCCCTTATTTGGAAGGGAGGCAGAAGCAAAGAAACAGTCTTGATTCCCTTGGGCTATAGGACAGGCATGGCCTAAGGCAGGGGCTAACTGACATGAGGCAGACATATACAAATCATATTGATGTCAATGATAAAGGGGCCTCCAGTGGGCCTTGAGAGATTAGCCAAATGTATAATGTCATGTCAACCAGTAAGAAAAGGTTAGCAGTTTACAATCAGAAGAGGCAAAGTTTGTTAACGTTCAAATAGAACTATGATTAGATTTTCATACATAAACAAGAGAAATCAGAAAAAACTTTACTGGACTCATACTTTTCTCTTTTTTATATGAAGAGTGGGAAAACTGGGTAAATTGGAAAAACAAGTCATCACTAGACCAATGATTGTTTATTTCAAGAGACCCTCATGAGAAATGGATAACAAAAAGCAAGAAAAAGAACATGGGTTTTCATCAGTAATTTAAAAGGTGTATTTCACTCCTAGAACTGAGACTGAGCTTGTGGAAGCTTATAGAAAAAAGAGTAAGTATAAAGTTAGAAAAGTCTAGATTCAAATTTATTTGCCATATATTCGCAGAG
>NW_007002214.1:0-1503 GCF_000164805.1 Carlito syrichta
GTTGGCACATGACCTTCTTATATATTAATCATCTTAACCATAATGGAAAGCTTTGACATTTTAGACTGTAAAAGTGTGGATCATTACCTCTACAGTAGGGACAATAATCTTATATCTCTGAAAAGGTTCCTTCTGATTGTTGTCCAAATAAGATCATTTTGAGAAACACATACCATCTACTTCACCAGGTATTCACTGATGAAGGTCCATTTATAGTAGTGCTCTAGATTGTAACCATGTTGTAGCAAAAGAAACATCTAGACATTGAAAAAGATAAAACGTCATAATCCTGAGGGGGGAAGAAATACATAAAGACAAAAGATGGGTAGGGAGATTTCTGTCTAGGAGAGGATGGTAAATAATTACCTCAGACAGTATTAGGTATTTTTGAATCTAGATTTTACTCACGTAGAAAATATACGCATTCAGCAGAAGCAAATTTACAGAGAGTATATTAGAGTTGCAGTACTTCAAAGACAAATTAGCTAATCTCCTTTACACGTACAAGTTACATATAAATTTTACCTGGTAAAATTTAGTTGGTGTATATAGAATCTTACTATATGACACAAAATGAACCAGTAACATACTTTTTTATAATCATCCCCATTTTGTTGGCAGGGAAACTTAGAAAGATCAATCAATTTGCCTCGATCAGAATTCAAACTGAGGGATGTTTAACTCCCATTATGAGTTTTCACCCATTATATTTTTTGAAATGGCATTCTACAAATTGTTTGCCTGTTCACTAACATCTGACAGAAACTGTAGTCTACAAGATTCATTTTATTCACGTAGACAAAAAAAAAATGCAAGGCATATATCTGTCATAAAATTGAACTGCCTATTATAGTAGATTGGCTCACCCCTATTGATTGGTATTACAGAAAATATCAACATAAAACAAAAATGTGTGGTTATCGCTTTTCTGCAGTATTTTACTGTGTAAACATAAAATATATAATAGCAACTAACCAACAGTTGTTTAAAATTGTTAAAGTCAATGAGTATTTAGGGCCCTTGTACAAAAAGTGATGTGGAATACACAAAGTTAGGGTAGTGGCATATGGACTGGATGTACGTACAAATCCAGGTATCTACCACCCACTTCCATGGGAATGAGGGTGATTGACACTGCAGGCCTAGTCGCACCAGTGACTAAAGGCGGAAAGGAACGACAGCAGCTGAGTACCAGTTTCCTCTCTCCGCACCAATAATTAAAAGCACACAGATTAATAGACACTGCTGTATGTGAGTACACACACACACACACACGAAGACAAAAACACAATAAAATGTTGAAAAGTTTAATCAAAGAGAAAAATGTAAAAAAGAAGTTTAAAACCTTTGCTTGCACTCATTCTTTGGGACTATCACTCTCATTTTTAGTAGATTATCAGGAGTGACACATTTCCTATAATGTAAATATAAAAATCCAAAGCTCATTGATAAATATTTGTGTTTATTTAATAAATATATATGTTTCATGTTGCTGATGAGGCT
>NW_007002215.1:0-1086 GCF_000164805.1 Carlito syrichta
AGGAAAAATGAATCCACAGAGTCAGTGTGCAGCAGAAGAGGGGGAAGAATCAAGTTGCCTTCTGCCTGAATCCCACCAAGCCCAGCTCATTTAATCACCTGGTTACGCTATATTTTCCATTTTTTATATTGAACTGGCATGACTTATAGACAGAGTGAAAAATAAACTCTATTTTTAAAAAAGAAAGAAAGGAGCTTTGCACTCTACATCTCAAAGATGTAAGATTGATGAGAGAGTGTCCTGACAACAGCCTGAGTTGACCAGGAGAGGAAGGAGATGAGGTGTACTCTTGGGAATTGGGAAGTAGGTTTCCTCAAGGTTGTGTCTAAATAAGACCACAGACTTCAGCAAAAACAAGTTAAATAGCAAGCTCTGAAGTCCATTAGCCAGCCTGAACAGTGGGATTGAGGTACCTTGCCCCAGAAGACAGTGCCTGGCAATTTTAGACTGGTATAACTGGCAATTTTAGAATATTAAGGTCTTCTCCTGAATAAACACATTCTTTCTTGCAAATTCCTAAGAAATGAACACTCAGTCTGCTCTCAGGTCACACAAAGGGCGAGACCTTGGAGAGAGAGCTGTTTACAGCAAGGTTGAGTTCTTTATGGAGACCCCAAGAGAGTCCAGATCTTCTGCCTTCAAGTCAAGGTCTCCGAGGCCATGTTTCACGTCTAAAGAAAGAAAACAGTTTCATTGTTTTAAAGAATGCCAAGCTGATTATATGGAGAAAAAAATTAGATAAGATATACCATGCCCTCTGAACCATTTGGGTGCTTTATGCATAAATTTTATCCTTAAAAATAGAAAGGGGAATTAGGCTATGTTTGGAAGGAACAAAACCATCAGATCTGACCTGCCCAGCAGCCAGCCCTGGGTTGATGTGTACATATTGATTGTGGAGGCGACAACACTGAGAAAGAGATCCGAAGTAACTGGTTCTAGAGAGGTTGCTAATGGCTGGCAGTAGCACATAGGTGACCCAGGAGCATCTGAGAACAGCAGGCTAGGTCTGAACTGATTGGGGCCCCATGGCTGGAAACATCCCCGCCCCACCGCCACCTGTAGAAGAGATACCAACCTTGCTGC
>NW_007002216.1:0-1917 GCF_000164805.1 Carlito syrichta
ACACACACACACACACACACACACACACACACACACACACACACACACACACGTATAAAGAAAGGTATATCAAACATAGTTGAGTAAAGGTGGAGAGAAGAGCAGCTGATCTAGGGGAAAATGTCCAAGGTAGATTTCTTCTTCTCTGGTAATGGAAAATGAGCCCAGATATGTCTTAAGATTGCCTCCTATCAGAAGATAATCTAGGG
Source organism: Carlito syrichta (assembly GCF_000164805.1). Classification (NCBI taxonomy): domain Eukaryota; kingdom Metazoa; phylum Chordata; class Mammalia; order Primates; family Tarsiidae; genus Carlito; species Carlito syrichta. The sequence goes on from NW_007002216.1 coordinate 210, forward strand.
TTGGGACTTCTATCTAAAAATGGAATGGTGAACGTATTGGCCAGTAAATGCATGGAAAACAAAATATTTTGTTTCCCAGTAATAAAATAAATTAAAATAGCAATGTGATGCTATATAATATCATCAAAATGCCTTTTAAAAAAATTTAATGGCAGCATCTAGTTTTGGCAACCGTGCAGAGAAAATGACACTCATGTAGTGTTGATGAAAATCTATCTTGAATAAACCTTTTATGAAATATGACTTTCATTCTTTCATTAAACAAATATTGTTTATTGAGCACTTATTCTTTGACAATGTTCTAGAATCTGTGAATACAGCAGTGAATAAAACTAAGTCCCTGCCATCTTAAAAACTGACATTCTAATTGAAAAAGAAGGTAATATATAAATAAACATGCAAACATATAGTGTATCAGATGGTGATATTTTCTGTTATAGGGAAAAATAGAGCATGGTTAGGGAGGTAAGATGTGTGGGACAGATGGTATGGTGAGAGAGGGCTTGCTGTTTTATGTAGGTGGGTAAGGGAAGCCTCAATGAGATGCTGACATTGAAGAGAGATCTGTAGGAAGTCAGCAGTAGAGCCAGGTGGATATCTGGGGGAAGAACATTCCAGGTGGAGGCAAAAAGAATATAGTTCTTGAGGTGGAATTGTGCTTGGTATAAGTGTGACCAGAGTGGGGTAAACAAAGGGAAGTAGGGGGAGAAGGAGGAGATGCATTATTGACAAAGTAGGAGTTAGATGTCTATCTCAATATCTGTCATCTCGACCTCTATCTTGATCTCTGTTTTTATTTTTATTTTTTTTATTTTTTATTTTTTTTTGAGTGGAAGTCTCACTCTGTCACCCAGACTGGAGTGCAGTGGCCGCTTCCGGCCACCGCAGCCTCGACCTGCTGGGCTCCGGCGATCCTTCCGCCTCAGCCTTCCAAGTAGCCGGAATTACAGGCATGCGCCACCACGCCCGGCTGATTTTTTGATTTATTGTAGAGATGAGGTCTCGCTGCCCAGGCGGGTCTCGAACCCGCGGGCTCAGGCATTCCACTCACCTCAGCCTCCCAAAGGCGCGGGATTACAGGCTGAGCCACCGAGCCCGGCTTTGATCTCTGTTTTTAAAGAGGAGTTGCAAATGCTTCCATTTAAAAAAAATTCTCATTCTAAGAAGTCAGTTAATTAGAAGTGCACAAGTTTTTAAAGAAGGAACTTTATCAGAATGTTTAGAGAAATGAGAAAATCGAAACAAACAAAGCATATGATGAAATACTCTACAGTCCTTAAGAATATTAGGGAAGCACATTTATTTGTTAGAAGATGGAATTAAGAGTGTATCATCTATAAAACGGGGCTAACAACAGCACTTTCCTTATACTTTTGCTGTCAGAATGAATATCACATATATAAAGCACTTAGCAACGTGTCTCACATACAGTAAGTACTCAATAAAGAACAGTTATGACATTTATTGACATGAACAGTTTTTTGATGATCTAGCAATTTTAAAAAGCATAATGTACAAAACATCACATATAACTTTTTTTTTTTTTTTGAGTTGGAGTCTCACTCTGTTGCCCAGACTGGAATGCAGTGGCCGCTCCCAGCCACCGCAGCCTCGACCTGCTGGGCTCCGGCGATCCTTCCGCCTCAGCCTTCCGAGTAGTCGGAAATACAGGTGCACGCTACCACACCCGGCTAATTTTTTGATTTAT
>NW_007002217.1:0-1078 GCF_000164805.1 Carlito syrichta
AGAGAGAACTATAGATGTATAAATATGTGTCTATGTATGGACGTATGTGTATACACATTTATATTTTATGAAATCATAAATATTAATTTGCATTGATTTACTGTTTGGTCTTTCGCTAAGATCTTTGCTAATAACGCTACATGCCTTTTTTTTTTTTCTGGAAAATAATAAATAATTACAAACTCATAAAACCAATGACGTCAAAACAAATTGGTGATTTATATATTCAAATCAACTGAGTTCATTCATCAAATAAGTCATCTTACTGAAATTAATGGCAATTCTATTAGCACAGTTACACACAAACTGTGAGGTGGCATTATCAAACAGGGCTGAACAATTATTTCTACATTAATTTGTCATTATAAGACACAAAGTGTAACAATAGAAATCTGTACATTTAATCACTATCTTCAATGCCACTATTGAGAATTTTAGATTATACTGTTATTTTATTATTATTTCTTCCTTTGCTTACATCTTCATCAAAAGAATTCTCTAGCATCTAGTGAGTCATGGGCATGCCCGGTTCAAAAAGATATTAATCCCAGCTCTGGGGTGAAGGAGGTACAATCTTCATCTATTGCTTAATTTCAGATTTAGGAGTACTGGTTGGTTTTTATATCTGCTATTCTCATACGGAATTGTTTGTACTTCTTATTTGCCAAATCTTCATTACTCTAACTTTCTGATATATGTAAAGTTTTATATTAAACTTTTTTGTAAAGTTACTGTGCGCTTTCTTTCTGCCTTCTGAGTGAATGCTGAGTTATACAAGTGATATGCCTGATTTAAAATATAACATATTTCTCCAATCTCAACTTTATGAGTAGACTAATTGAGGAATAGAATGAAACAGGTTGTCGAATTAGAAAGCTATAACAATTAAACAATAAACATGCATGATGACTTGCTTCAGGTTGATAACAATCTGGTGGTGGAAAGTGGGCAGATTCTAGATGTTATTTAAAGGTTGGAGGAAAAACAGGACATACTGAAGAATCATATGTGGATATGTTTTTAAGAAATCATTCAAGATTGACTCTAAGTCTTTGGCCTGAGCAACTGAAAAAAATGA
>NW_007002218.1:0-1074 GCF_000164805.1 Carlito syrichta
AAAAAAAAATGGCCAGAATCAACTTATTTAGACCTCTGTAAATTAGCAAAACGTTTTCAGGAATCAGGAAGTGTGTATTGAATTAAAAAACAGCCATATTGTGTTAAAAACAAGTTATATGGCCTTTAAACCTGTTCTGTGCCTCCCTTTTTTCAGCTCTGCAGTAGCCTTTAAAATGGATATCCCAGAATCATATGGAAAATTAGGAGCCCAGAAGCCACTAAAGAAGACAGAATAGAATTAGAGCTCTTCCAAAGCTCTATGCTCATATAATTGTCATTATTTGCCCTGTCTGATGGTTCCCTGGAAGATTCCACTCACAAAGTTTGTCTTTATTTTACCTGACTCAGAGCTTGTTCAGTGTGAAGTCTTTATATTGAGGGTGTTTGTTGAAAACAATAAGTGACAATTGTGTAACATCATGGCTACCCAAAGAAGTGGTTAACAGCTGAGGCAAGCAATATAGGCTGACAAAAATGCTTAAAGTTTAAAGTGGAGAAATGGATGGTCCACAAGGACTTTGGCAAACTCTGACATGTTTCTGGGTACCTAGAAGGCCACATACAAGCATTAGGGCTGTGCTCATGCCCAGGTCTGTGCACATGCTCAAAAAAGACCTGAGAAGGCCCAAAGCTCTCTTGACTTACTTTGAGGCCTTACATAAGCGAGAGATGAAAGCTAAAACAAAGTTTCAAACTGTCTCCCTGAGTGTTGACTATTCCCAAATGAACACAGAGTCACTCAATCAAGACTGAGAGACATATTGAGTTTTGGAACTTAAGAAAATGTCTGTCTAATTATTAGTTGATCACTAAACTAACCAAGCAGAGACTTCAGTGATCACAATGACAAATAATTACTTCAGTAAAGTCACTAAACAAACAGCAATGATAACAAAAAAACAGCAACAAAAATGTGCTCAGAGCTTAAGAGATAATCTAATTTTCAGAGCTGCCACATTGTATTATTTAAAATATTCAATTTTCAAAAAAATGAGATATATAAGGAAATAAGAAAGCACAGGCCATATACAGGGGGAAAAGGCAGTCAATAGGAGTGGTCTCTGAGGAAACT
>NW_007002219.1:0-1399 GCF_000164805.1 Carlito syrichta
CAAGATGGCGGCCATGGGCTGAAGCAGACAGAGTTTCGGTAATTAACAAAACAAAAGAAAACGTTCTACCTGGCTAGGGGCAGGGCAACAAAACTATCATGGTAATTTAGTTTCTAATCTTAGCCCTAGGGGAAACAGCTTTCGGGAACAAGGATTACCCAGTCTACCAGGAAATAGAAGTAAAAAAATATCTAGAAAGAAGCTAAACTTAGAAAGACAGAAACAATTCCGCCATGCACCTTCCATCAAGTGTACTGAGATTCACTTATAAGTTTTACTGCCATGTATGCACACTGGTCACCAATCACACGCCAATATCATAGGTATAACTGATATCCTATGTCAGAGGCGATCTTCCAGATGGGCCTTTACAGGCCTCAGCCATGTAGCTATAGATGTTGGCTCCCAACAGATTTGTTTCCGATTTGAGCCTGTTATAAACAGTGCTGTTATATGCATTCTTACCCATATTTTTTTGACATGCATGTTGCATGTATTTTTTTGGTGCTATATCAAGATGTGTGTGTGAATGCATTTCTTTTATTCCTGGAAATTCTGAAATTGAAATTTACAGGTAAATAAGGTAATGAAGCATAAAGTAATTTTTTACACTAGTAAAATCTGAAGCACAAATGTGTTGACGATGCTAAGGCTTTCCACTCATAGACAACTGAAAATATGGTTAGTTAAGTGGCTGGCAATGCTATCGCTGGCATTCTGGAAAAATAAAGAAATAAATGTTAACTCCAAAAGTGTAGAGAAACAAATAAAAATATCTAATATCTAAAGAAGATACAATTTGACTACTCTGAATTTATAATTTACCCCAAGGCAAGATATAGCACTATTGTTGTCATTACGATGGATAAGACTTCTGCATCCACTTTTAAATTTATCACCACAAAAACCTGACCTGTTATTGACTAACTTTTACAAATAGCAAAATTAGTCTCACTGAGCTTAAATAAAATGCCCCAAACTGAAACCTATTAAGTCATTACTCACTGGAGCAGAAAATCACTAACTGATACCACTGCAGGGTTGGGGTGGGAAGAAGCTGACCAGTGTCAGAGCAAGAAAAAACTGAACTGTAATTGATAAATTGCTGGAGACACAATGTGGAAAGTCCGAGAGTTAAATAAACAATGTATTTAATTATGAATGCTTATGTATGTATCTTAGGTATATAAATTTGCTTATTTATATTTATATATAAGTAAAATAGAAGACAGCAATTATAAAAAGAATGATAAAGATAAACTAGGGTTATTTTATTATTAGAAAGTACACTTTATCTATGAAGCAGTACTGTTGTGTGAAAGTAGACTTGTATTTATTTAAAATGTATATCACAAACTCTCGGAAACTGAAATGTATAACTGATATTTAAAAAAAAAAA
>NW_007002220.1:0-1101 GCF_000164805.1 Carlito syrichta
ATTATTTTCTACCACAAGGACGGATATAAAAAAATCCAATGTGGCAGGTCCTGTTCCACTTGTCAATGGGAAAACTCAGGCAGAGAGAAGTCAGATAGCTTTCCCAAGGTCACAATGCTGCTAAAGACCCAGCCTGGACCCCATCCCACATCCAAGGTCCAATGCAATGTTTCTCAATACATCAAGCCACCTCTAGGTTCTCTGACCTTCTGATTCTCAGAATCTTCCTGACCTCCAAGTCCCCAGGGTCCCTCTGATCTCCCGGCCCTTAGAATCCCCCTGACTTCCTGACCCTCAGGGTTTCCTTGACCCCATGGTTTCCCAGGGTCACCCTGACCTCTTGACCCCCAGCATCCTCTGATTTCCTGACTTCCAGGATTCCCTTGAGCTTCTGGTCCCCAGGGTCTCCCAAACCTCCTGAACCCCAGGTCCCTTGACATCCTGAACCTCAGGGTTTCCCAACCTCATGGTCCCTCTAGAATTGCCTAGACCTTCTAAACCTCAGGGTTCCCTGGCCTCCTGACCCTCTGTGCCCCTTGACCTCCTGGCACTTTAGGCAGACTGGTTTAGGCACAGCACAAGACTCTCTTGTTTGTGTTTGTGAGTACTGTAATTGGGAAATTGAGGTGTGCGTCCGCAGAGTGATGTCAGTCTGGCACACGGTATTGCCCATCAGGACAGCAGCCTGGAGCGAAGCCATGCACGCACCCCCAAGATCCTGGGTCCAAGCCTCAAGCCCGGCACATTCCCCTCACTGGATCTCAGAGAAGTTCTGCTGCACAGAATCCCAAACCCTTTACTGCCTAGGACACACAGGCTCCGAATTCAGGCATCTAAGTCCAAGATGCCAGCTTGTGTGTGCCCACTAGTCAGTCAAGTGGAAGCCCCATTATGGTCACAAATAATGCTCATAGCAGTGGCAGGACTGGGTTCAGAGCCTGGCTCTTGTTATCTTGCTGGTGTGAGGCACATAGCCCCAGACAATGACCTCTCAGTGTCTTGTGATAATGTGCAGAAAATCCCCAGGACAGAGCATGGCATGTGGTAAACTAAACAGGTGGTAGCACCTTGTAAAGCTACATCTCCTTACATAGTTGCAGT
>NW_007002221.1:0-1009 GCF_000164805.1 Carlito syrichta
CAACCAGCTTGCGGGGCAGCCACCTCCTGCGGTTCCTGTGGGCAGCATGGGGCCAGGAGACAGTGGGAGTGGCTACTAAAAGCCATGCTCTGATGCCACAAGATTCGGCTGCCCTGTGTGGCTCTCACACTGTCGTCAGGGACGCCGCCTGCGCTTGCTAGAATTGCAGAGTCCTCAGCCAGCCCAGACCTACTGAATGAGGATCCACGTTGTCAGCCTAGCCCTGCCACACACAGAAGGGGTCTGTGATCCCGGGCTGGACTGCCGCGCTTGCCGTTAAGGCCGACGAAATTAGCTCCGTTCACACGGCCCTCCCCAATCTAGTGAAGCGCGCCACATGGCGGAGCTCGCTCCTGCATCGGCCCTGCCCAGCTGGACCTGGTCATCGGGTCCCGGGCAAGGCCATGTCTCCCGTTCGACCTCCTTGGCTCTGCATGAGCTGATTCAGGTGGGAGGAGCGGCCTCTTTGTTTGCTGTGTGCAGGTGTCTATTTGGGAGGCTTTGTTCTGAGATATACACGCAGCTCTTTCCTTGCTTGGAGCGCTATTTTTGGAAAACCCAAATAAAGAGATGAGGACCCATGAATGGCCTCTCTTTCAAATAGCAAAGGCAGCTGTAAGCCAGAAAACAGATCTGCAAGAAAAGCTGTACAAGACCAAAGGTCTCCCATGTCCAAATGGCCAGTGTCCTGTGACCCTGCGGGTGGAGCCCTGCCAACCACCAAGGACACCAGCAGGGAGAGGGCCGTGGCTGCCCTTAGAGCCGTGTGGGTGAAAGACCCTGTCACGGTGGTTGGAAGTGTTGCAATGACCAGACGGCTGGTGAGAGATGTGTCTCGCCCTCTTTTGAGTCTCAACAAAGATGTCAAATTGCACAGATGGCAGCCACCTCACCCCAGGCAGCCACCGCTGCAGGACCTGGTGCATGGTCTCAAGCAAGGCTTGGAAAACTTCGTGTCAGCCCGTCTTCACACATCGATTGTCCCCAGGACCCATAGAGAGTCCCATTC
>NW_007002222.1:0-1524 GCF_000164805.1 Carlito syrichta
TAAAATTTGGTTTAGTTTTACATGCATCAAAGACCAACATATTAACAGTCTGTCTTAGTTTGATCATCACTAACAGCTTGCCTACTTAAATGTCTTTAGAAATAAATAATCTCCCCAAATGAATTGTTAAAAGATCAAATCCATCAATAATTGACTAGTTATAAAATTCACATTTTTTCCGTCCACGTTAAGTTTGAAGGGCTTAGTTCTCTTTTAAATGATTAAACCTATTAAGTGAACAAACCCATTCATTTGGTAGACATTTATTACACATGCATTATGTGTTACATTTAGAAGAGAAGCTAACATGAAGGTAATATTCTAATTTGCTGCTGGTGAAGAGATTTCAGCTGTGCTATATATATTCAGTTATACACTGGTAAAAGTGGAAGTTTCTTATCTGTTGAAATAATCATTCATTTGATAATGAATTTTTGTTAACTATTATTTTAATTTACCCAACTCTTTATCTTGTTATTGAAAACTTAATTTTTATTCCTTTTTAAAAACTTGACTACTGATTTCCACTTGATTGTATTGTTGTTTGACAATATCTAAGATAGAAGGTTATTTAAAATTTTTGTTTTTTCAGAGACTGTTATAGGTGACATTTTGTTCTTTTCATATTAACTAACCTTAATTAAATTATGACTTAATAAAGGGGATTTGACCTCAGGACCTTAATTAGTAGACATTTATTCTTGAGAGAATAAATGGATCAAGGAATATGAACACAAAAATAAGAACCTAAGAAAATGTAGTTAGTTGACAATTTGATGATTTCCTTTCGTTCACCTTATTGTTGTCTGTTCTTTAAACTAAACTAGGTTCAAAGAGTATTCTTAGGTGAATAAAAACATGTCTTTTATGTATTAAAAAGTCAACGGATCTCTTAAAAGTTTAATTTGTTCAAATGATTCCAAAGTATTCCTCAGTCTGAAGTATACGTGTTCTTACAGCTGTAAAGAAAGGAAATTGTGCTACTGCAAAGCAAATGAAAGTCTCACATTGAAAAATTTGTAGCAAGATGAATCGTCAATCACTTTTCAAGGTCTGATTCTTCTTACTGAATTTTCTTCTTTTGGCCTGGTGACATATTCAGTGAAAGATCATGATTTTATACAATTAATTCCAGGACTATAAGTACAGAAAAAAGAGAGGTTATTAAAACTCGGGAGACTTCTTAGTTCTAGTAAAACCATTAAGAAGGAACTAATGTGATAATAAAATGAAAAGCAATTCAAAACTTATCAGCCTAATAAAGAATATTACCAAATATCTTACAGTAATAAAAATCTTTGAAAATGTAACAAAGGGAAAAAACCCCACCAGCTCAGATTAACAATCTGTTTTGATGGGGTCGGCCTTCATTAAATCAGCCATGATATCTTAAAGGGAATATTTAATTACTGAGTGATGCGTAACCAAGTTCACAGGAGAGTTACAGGGGGAATTGCAAGTGGTCAGACATCAACCCCCACCCCCAACACACAAAGTCCAGCCACACATTGTCTATAGTTTGGT
>NW_007002223.1:0-887 GCF_000164805.1 Carlito syrichta
CAGAAACAGAGAACTGAATACCACATATTCTCACTCATAAGTGGGCCCTGATCACTGGTCACTTGAACACAAGGGTGGGATTAGCAGATGCTGGACGCTGCTAGGAGAGGGAGGTGAGGGAGGGAGGGAGGCACGGGACAACACACTGGATACCCGGTCCACTATCAGGGGAAGAGAGGGCCAGCTACAAGCCCAAACTTCACCTGCATGCACCTTACTTATGTGGTAAATCCTCACTTGTACTCTCCAACTCTAAAATAAAATAAAATATAAACAAAAAATGTCGTGATAAAAATGTTATGACTTATTAAAAGATAAAAGTCAAGATTTCACATTTTTAAACAAACATAAGGACTAAGTAGTCTTATAATTTTTGCAGAATGGTGATGTGAATTACCTAAGATCTCATGGTCATTATGGAAAAGCTATTAGTTCAGAGTCATGACCAAATACAATTCTCTTAATCTCCGATCTCGTCTTTCCACTGTGTCAGTGATTCTCAGTCTTTGTGATGCACCCAAATCACCTGCAGTGTGACAAACAGAGATGCTAGGAACCACCATGTACCTACTAATTCATGATGTGTAACGATGAAGTCCAGGGATTTGTAATTTTATGAAGTTCCTATGGAAATTTCAAAACATCAAGTTTCAAAGACACATAAACACATTGGAGAAGAGCTTATAAAAAGAGAAAATATGCTTTTGAGTACATGCCTTCAGTATAAGTATACTGGAGGAACTCCACTCATGCGGAGTATTAATAAATTATTATTTTAAAATTTTATTTTAAAGATGTAGGGTACAATTCAGGATTATATATCCAAGAGGTCATCGTATCGGTAAAGTCTGGACCTCCCTTTGGTCCCCACTTTGCCTGGTTTGAAA
>NW_007002224.1:0-877 GCF_000164805.1 Carlito syrichta
ACCTCTCTTCTTTGTACTGACCACTGGGTCCTGATTTACCATTTACCCTGTTACAACAGATGGAAGTCTCTGGAGTGAAGGGATCTTGACTCCTTCATCTGTTTTTCTAGTGACTTTGTAATATGGAGGTAACTCTGTTATCTACCAGTGTGTTTTTCCTTATTATTTACCAAAGTAACAGCAAACTGGAGCCAATCCCATCTGGGTATATCCATTCTTTGTCCATGGAAAGTTATATTCTTATTACTTAACTCAGCATTAAAGATTAATATATTGCAAGTATTAGTGACTGGGTTTGGGATGTGGCAAGTGGATCACTTGAGACTCTTGGGTCGAACCAGCCCAGGCAACTTGGGGAGCCCTCCTCTCTACAATAAATTAAAAAAATAGCTGGGTGTGGTAGCATGTGCCTATAGTTCCAGCTACTTGGAAGACTGATGTGGAAGGATCACCATAGCCCAGTAGGTTGACGCTGGGGTGGCTGTGAGTGTGCCGCTTCACCCCTGCCTGGGCAACAGAGTGAAAATCCAACTAAAAAAAAAAAAAAGAAAGTATTATCTTGCTTCTTCATATCACATCACTCAATCCACTCAGGCTTTCAACTAGAAAAATAAACATCGTATTCAAATGATGGTATAAAGTTCTTATATACCTGTACAAATTGGAACTAATCGGCAGGAAGATTTCATAAAGAAAAGGGAAGCAGTCAGGGAAGCAAAGCAGCCTGTTTCACCCACAGTCCATAAGAAACTGCATCATCAGTAGGTTCATCATGTTCCGAAGCTTGGGGATCCCTCTTGCTGAGATGCAGCCCAGAAGGGCTCACTACCAGGCAGTAACTGAGCGAAACATGATCATCTGAGAATTTAATACTGGG
>NW_007002226.1:0-854 GCF_000164805.1 Carlito syrichta
CGCCTGCCTGTACATTACCACTTTCTTATTCAGATCTGCAATGAGGCCTTTTCTCCCTCCTTCCTTCCTTCCTTCCTTCCTTCCTTCCTTCCTTCCTTCCTTCCTTCCTTCCTTCCTTCCTTTCACTTTTAATTTTCAGAAAGTATTGGTGACAAAACAAATTAGATGAACCAAACATTGATATAAACTATATCTGTTTATATATATGGCAATACATTATTCAATGTTTTGCTTTTTTTCTGTTCTCATCCTACCTCTTCTCATCACTTTCCCTCTCCTGCTATCTATCCATCTTAGCAGATCTTACTGAGACACCTGCACAAGCCACCTAGGATAGCACCTTTTTTTTGTCCCCACCTTCAGTTCATTCTCTAGGTCAGCGTTCTCCAATCTTGTTGGCATCAGGGACTAGTTTCATGGAGGACAACTTTTCCACCGACAGGGTGGAGGTGGGACATCATCAGACACTAGATTCTCATCAGGAGCATGCAGCCTATATCCCAAAAATGCACAGGGTTCACGTTCTATGAGAATCTAATGCTGATACTGATCTGACAGAAGATGAATCTCAGCCCACGTCCCACAGGAGATTCATCTGTGAATCTCCTGCTGTGTGACCTTGTTCCTAACAGGCCACAGACAAGTACTGTCGGGTACCAGAGGTTGGGGACCCCTGCTCTAGGCAGCAGCCAGAGTGATCCATTTAAATTATGTCAGGTCCTGCAATTCCTCTGCTTAAAACAAACCCATGGTCTGGGCGTTTTAGGAGGCCAAAGTATGAGGACTGCTTGACCCCAGGAATTTGAGACCAGGTTAGGCAGCACAACAAGACTTTATCTCAATAAAAAATAGAA
>NW_007002227.1:0-872 GCF_000164805.1 Carlito syrichta
AGATACCTTGCACCTTTGTCAATAAGTAGTCAGTCATTAATATGAGTGCTTATTTCTGGACCTTGAATTATATCTTTTACTGCCTCCATACTAAGTAACTCAAATATTGTAGATTTATAGTAAACTTTGAAACCATAGAGTCTAAGTCCTGTAACTGGTTCCTCTTTTTTTACATATTTAGCAATTCGGTGTCCTTTGAATTGCCATTTTATAACAGCTTATCAATTGCTAAGAGTGCTTAAATTTAGAAAGGGATAATGTTGACTCTATAGATCAATTTGGAAATAATCTTCATTTTAACAATTTTAAATACTCTAATGATCATTATATAGCTATCTTTTTAGTTAGATCTTCTTTAATTACTCTCATCAACATTTAATAGTTTTCTAGTGTATGAGTCTCATGCTTTTAATTAAATGTATGCCTATTGTTTGTTTTTAATATGAATGGATTTATTTTCATATTTTCATTCTGGAGTCTTCATTGGTAGTATAGAGATATTTAACTGATCTTGTATCTTGTGATTTGGCAAAAAATAAAATGTATATTCTAATCCTGGTGTGTGTATGTGTATATTTCCTAGCATTTTCTGCATAAAAGAGAGCTTTGTTTTAACCTTCTCAATCTAGAGGCTTTAAATTTATTATCTTGCATTGCTTTTGTTAGAACTTCTAGTAAAATATTTAAATATAAGTAGAAAGGAGATTTGTGTTGTAGTTTCAAGTGTGATAATAGCTGTAGTATTTTTAGAAATCACAAATGGGTATTGGGTTTTGTGAAATGTTTATTCTGTGTCTTTTGAAATGACTATGATATTTTTGGTCATTCTATTAATTAAGTACATTATATTAATGATTTCCAGATATTAAAAC
>NW_007002228.1:0-803 GCF_000164805.1 Carlito syrichta
TGCAGTGACCGTGAGCATGCCACTGAACTCCAGCCTGGGTGACAGAGTGTGACTCCAACTCAAAAAAAAAAAGAAGGCATGCTTTGTAGGATTATCTCAACAGACTTTTCTAACCATTTTCAATGATTTCCTGTGCCTACTATCATACGTTTTGTTACAAATCAAAAGCCTTGGATCATAGACACCTAGAAGAATTTTAAATTCTTCTGTAAATTTGATTTGCTCCCTTTTGAATCACACAAAAATCTTTTAAAATGGCTCAGAGTTCTGGACAAGACCAAGGTTAAAATTCATCTGTTACAGGTACTTTTGGCTCATTTGAGGGTCTAATTTTTAAAGGAAGCCAGTGTTGAGTAGGTTCAAATGGAAAAGTCAAGATATCAAAGGGGTTAGTAGGCTCAGAATAATCAGGTAGTGGAGAATAAAAAGAAGCAGAGAGATTCACAGAAAGGTCTATAAAGTCAGCCTGAGTTTTATCTTTTAAACTATTACTTGCACATTGTAAGAATCAGATAAAACCCAAGAATCTGTCCACAACACCACAGCTACCCAAAAAGATAATTTAAATCTGTACTGCTCATTGGTTAATATATGTGGTTCTAGTATTAATGAAGAAAAATGTTATTAAGATAGCATACATAGTGGTTAAAATAAAATACAAAAAGTGTAAGCGTTGATTTCTGTCTGTTTGGGAAGATAAAGTGAAACGCAGCCTGTTAAATCATTGGAAGACGTGGACAATTATTTTAAATAAATGATTACATGTAATTAAGGAAAAAAAAAAAAAAAAAAAAGAATTCTTT
>NW_007002229.1:0-792 GCF_000164805.1 Carlito syrichta
TGAACTTCTATTTTGGTATCAATCACAGACCTTTCTTCAAGTTAAGATTCATGCCTTTAGGCCAAATGTAACATATATAACACAAAACAAACCCAAAAGATGAGAAGCTAGTGCTTAGCCTTTAGGATAATTAGTATAATTTCCTTTAGTCTGTTTCTGGATGCTATGAGACATTTAGTGTTCTCAGTTGGTAATACAGAAAATGATGACATGTGTGTGATCCATATCTGTGGAATTACCTTCAAATATCATCTTTGCTAAAGAAATAAAATACATGTTCTTAGAATCTGAGCCAGAAGGCAATTTAAAATTTCTAATTTTCCTCATCTTTTTAAATCTTCTAATTTTTCTTGACTTTTCACTGTATTAAGCCATATTGTAAGAATACAGATTCTTAGCTGTGATAGCATTTTTTGAAAAGAAAGACCAAAAGAATGTCTTATTAATTTAAGGTATATTATCACTGTGATTGATAGCTCATTAGAATGTTAAAACTAAGGGATCTCAGCATTCACAGAGCAATGCAATCTCAATATAAATGATACAAAAGCAGAAATGTCATTAATTTTTTTTTTTACAAAGATGTAAATAATTCACCATGGGTTAAGCATTGCCCTATAGTGTAATACATTATCCTTGACTTCAAGGAGAATATAGTTTATTGGAGAAACAAAATGTAAGTTGAAAATTTAGTTTTACTATGATAAATGCTATTACATAGGAAAGACTAGCTTGCTACAGAAGCAATAATAAACACAAAGGCAGCTGACTTAAATCAGAGATAGAGGAAAA
>NW_007002230.1:0-767 GCF_000164805.1 Carlito syrichta
CATGTCAAGACAAATTTAGGATATTTTCAGAAAGAAATAGTGTAATATTACAAATATAGTAGTATAGTAGAAGTTAATATTAAACTAAAACTAAAAATATAGTCTTTCTAATAGATATAAAAAAGAGTGTTTTCAACAAATTAAGCAAACTTTAAAATTTAAAATTCAGTTCTTAGAAAAACAAAAGGAGTAAACATTTTAGATAACTAATAAATGATATTTACCAGAAAATAGAGCAAACATCATACTTAATCAGAAGAGAGCCAAAGATGCCACTAATAATATTTCTATTTAATATTGCAACTGAAGTCACAAACCATACTGTAAACCAAGAAGATAAATACACTCTATAAGTATTCAAAAAAAAAAACCCTGTTACTATTTGCTGATATCTTTGTCCACTTAGTAAAACCAAGGGACTATAATGAAGAAAATGATCACTTTTTATTGAACAAATTTAAGGAAGAACAATCAAAATAATCATATACTATATTTCATGGTAGGTACATTCATTATAAGGATGTCATCTGTACCCTAATAAACATATACATTCTCTGTAATTCTAATAAAAATTCACAGTTTATGAAAACAAGAAAATCTTGAAAAAAATCACATGCTGGTGACTTTTTCGACTAGGTATCATGATATATTAGAAAGTTGTAGTGAATTCATATTGCCCATAAATAGTTAGCTTCTAGAAAATATAGGAAAAGGTGAGAAAACAATACACAAAAGTAGAAAGACAAACTGGACATATGTTATCACGG
>NW_007002231.1:0-740 GCF_000164805.1 Carlito syrichta
AGGAACATCCTCAATCTGATCATACTTTCTACAAAAAACTTCAGTTAATGTCATACTTAACGGTGATGTTGGAATGCTGCTCACCTGCAATTCAGAACAAAGCCAGGATATCTCCTGCGGCTCCCAGTTCTATCCAACATTGAAGTGAAAGACATAAGTAATCTTAAAAAAACTAGAAAAGTGAACACAGTAATGTTGACATAGTCAGCATATATAAATCAATTGATTTTTTAAAAAATACTAGTAGCAAGCAAGTTGATAAAACTTAAAAGCAATATACTTTTCAATGGTGTAGAAAAATGCAAAATACTTTGGACTACATTGGCTAAGTATATAAGGCATTTATGCTAAAATTCCTTTTTAAATGGAGAGAAATTTTAGAAGGCATAAATAAATACAGAGATGTATATATTTATGAACTAGAAGTCCCAATGCTGATATAGTTATTTATCTATAGATTGCATGCACTTCAAGTAAAAATCCAAGGGGAGATATATTAGAAATGACATAGCTGGCTATAAAATTTATATAGAAATGCAAAGGGCCCAGGAAAGTCAAACTGATTTTGCCAAAGAAGAAACTTGGAATATCAGATTTAAAAGTGTAAAACTCACTCTAAAGAGATATAACCAAGACAGAGCAGTAATGGCATTAGCATAAAGAATAAGCCCAGTGCAGTTGTACATGCCTATGATCCTAGCAACTCAGGAGGCTGACGTGGGAGAATTGCTTGAGCCCAG
>NW_007002232.1:0-863 GCF_000164805.1 Carlito syrichta
TTGCAAGTGCTGGCATACATTATACTGGCCAACAGCAATTTTCAAAATCACGTGTTATGAATCTCCTTCAGTACAAGATTTAAAAAGGCTATGTGCAAAAAATGGCAACGCTGGTATATATATCTTAACTTTTTGCCAAAGAAAAAAAACTTGGCAACTAATTGCCAAGCACTGCGAGATATATATATCTATATATCTATATATCTATATATCTATATCTATATCTATATCTATATCTATATCTATATAACATAGATAATGACAATGTCCCTACCTTCACGGAAAATGGTCTAAGATATTCTGAGTCTAGATGGTATTACCAAATTTTCCAAATAATTCTCTAGATATACTATTTTATAAGAATTGTGCTTCAGTTTCTCCTTAAAGCAGTTTTGTTTCTAGTGTCTCATTGGGACAGTGATTCAATTCCATGTCTCTAAAACCTACCATTTCTAGTGCTCAATATTATAAAATTAAATTGCAGCAAATATGGCTTCAAAGCTAATAGAAATGGTTATTCCTGGACCTCATGTTCAGATTATTTTCACATTAATAAGAATACTGACTGGTGATTGATCAAATAGTTAATGAACTGGATGTACCACTCACAGCAAATTCAACTGAAGTCAAGGGGGCTATTTTGTTAAGTTGAGTTTTCCCTTCCTCATGGGTAAGAATGTCTCAAATTATGTGCTTTACAGTAGCATTGGTAACAGCTAGTGAGAGTGGAATGCTTTCAAGAAACTCAATTAAATATTCTGTCAAGAGGGTTTCCTTGACCAGTGATCAGAGGAATAAGCTGCTTTCTCTCTAGATTTTATACAGCCTATTTGTGATATGTTTGCCATTACTTCCAGAGCCAT
>NW_007002233.1:0-755 GCF_000164805.1 Carlito syrichta
AAAGGGATTAACAGAAAAATGGCGAGTGTTAGAAACAAGGCCAAAGGGTAAATCCCTACAAGCTCAGCCAGCCCCCCAGACCAATAGCACAGGAATGAGGAGTACAGGGCCCGTGGCTCAGCTCCATTAAGGCACTCCTAGTAGCAATGGAGTCTGAAAACTAAACCTCTTCCATAACAGCACAAGGCTGGGAACTTCGTAAAGTAAACAGTGATCACCTGTCAGGGTGACTCAGAACAGTGGGTCCTGCCCTTCTTCCCCCTAAAGACTGAGAAAGACCACCCTGGGTCATGAGCCCAAAGTCCTAAATTTGAATCCTGGTTCTGTCTCCACTATAAGTACATCCATGTGAAGTTACTTCCCTCTAGTCTCAGTTTTCTCATTTTAATCTGAGGACTGAGAAGAGATGACTCCACCAAATCCTTCACTCTGATAAAATCAACTCGACAGCAATGGCTCCAATCAGAGGCAACCACAGTTACTGTTTCTGTGATCGCCTCAGAAAGCATAAATATCCAAATACTTTCTGAACCTTCTCAAACTTTCTACTATATCTTCTCTGAAAATAATAACTTCTGCATACTTATAAGTAAACTCAAAGTTCTTTCCATTTATTGCTGATAAATTTATCCTTAATAAATTTAAAGAGTCAAATGTCATACCTGATTCTAATGTTCTGGGATTTTGATACAGAAAATTATCACCGAGTGAATAATTCTGTGAAAAGTGCTATAATGAGAATTATCTCTATTTTG
>NW_007002234.1:0-711 GCF_000164805.1 Carlito syrichta
AATTATGGACTCTGCAGCAACTTGGATGAATTTAGAATCTATAATACTGAGCAATCTCTCACAAAGAACTGAGTACCACATGTTCTCACTCATAAGCGGGCCTTGTCTAATTATCATAATACTATAAGAAGGGGATTGGCAGTAGTGGGAAACTGCCTGGGGGTGGGGGTTGTGGGATTGGCAGTAGCAGGAAACTGCCAGGGCTTATGGGGGATACACCTCATCAACAAGGGTACCTGCATAATGAACATTTGTATACCTAACCCCGAACTGTACCTCACATCTTCAAAATAAAAAAAATTTAAAAGAAAGAAATATCTAGTCAGTCTCTTCTATTCCATTATCTCATCTGATCTTCCATTTTCAGCCTCATCAAGACACCAAATCCTTTAAATCTTCTTCTTCCTTTCCACTTCTTTCTCCTTGTGTCTCCTATTCCAGCCTTTTCTTCATGACGCAACCTGAACTACCCCCTTTCAATGCCATCAACTCCCATATCCCCTTGTTATTTTCCTATATATATTTAGAAATGTACCAACTACAGATCAATCTAACCATTCTCATTCTCAGCTGTTCTAACTACAGTGCTGACTGCCGCTCGGAAAATAAACATACACACATGCACAAGCACACACCCCAAGTGAACGGGTGCCACCAGCATTTTATATTTTCCCAGCATCAGCCAGGTGCTTAGTGTTGCTGAGTAATACT
>NW_007002235.1:0-702 GCF_000164805.1 Carlito syrichta
ATTTATCAAAGAACCCCTCCACCCACTTACATCAACATCCCTACTTTATATTATTGCACCCACTCTTGCTCTATCCCTAGCCCTCATTATATGAATTCCCATACCCATGCCACATCCTCTCCTCAACATAAACCTAAGCATCCTATTTATTCTAGCAACGTACTTTTGCTGCCCAAAAGTGATGTCATGAATAAGGCGTGACTGTGCACTTCAAAAATGGGACTTCACATGAGGTCATGAGGAAAATAAACGCTAAAAAACATATGATATTAAAAGATTTTGTGGGGCCATGTGACTAGCTGTCCTGGGCTGCTTGTGAGTCGTGGGCTGTGAGTTGGTCTGACATAGACCAAAGGAAGTGGGACAATTCTCTGAGTGTGCCAGGGCCCTCAGGGAGAAAAGCGGGCTACTTGAGAGGTTCGAGAATCAGGTTTGCAAACCATCCTAGAAGAAGTACTGTATACCTTGTTGCTGAATATCACTGCGGTCACCTTCAAAGTCCTTTTGGGAAACTATGCCTCGTCTACCTGTCAAAGCAATTTTGGAACTCTTTCTGGAATGTCCATCAGAGCTGTCCTTGTTATTTGTTGAGCTTTGCCGGTGAAGTTCACAAACCTGCCACCATGTGCTAACATTGACAGCCTTGTACAAATAACCCTACTCACCTGATCTGGCCCCCAGTGACTTTCTTCTTTACCCAAA
>NW_007002236.1:0-1170 GCF_000164805.1 Carlito syrichta
ACTCCAGCTGGAGCAACAGAGTGAGACTCCAACTCAAAAAAAAAAAAAGAAAGAAAGAAAGAAAAAATAAGTTAAACAGAAGATTAGATACAGTCAAAGAGAGAATAAGAAAACTGAAAAATAGTTCTGAAGGCAGAGGAGAAAATAAATGGAAAATATGAAAGAGAGGTTAAAAGGCATGTAGGCTAGAATGATAAGCTGTAACATACATCTTAGCAAGGTTTCAGAAATATAAGCGTAAAATAAAAAAGAAAAGAAGTGATGAAATAATGACTGGAAATTTATGGAAGACTTGAATCCTTAAGTTTATGAAACTCAATGAATCCAAAAGAGGCTAAACAAACAGAAATAAATAAATAGAAATGTGTATTTAGATACATCACAGTAAAACCGTGGAACACCAAAAGCAAAAACAGACAAAAAAGCAAACAAAAAATCTTTTAAAAAGCCAGAGAGAAAAAACATATCACCCAAAAAGAAATGACAATTAGATTGACAGTCGATGCCTCAACAGCATCAATGAAATCCAGAAAAAAATAGTATGTAGAATGTATGCCAATCAAAGCTCACTTTCAAGAATGAGGGCAAGACAAAATATTTGAATAAAAAATTCACCAAAGAAGTAATATGACTGGCCAATAGGCACATGAAAAAATTGCTTAGTCTCATGATTTATCAGGAAAGCACAAATTAAAACCAGAATGTGATGCCATATCACACTTACAAGAATAATTAGATATTATAATGAAAAAATAGACAATAACAAATAAATTTGAATCTTCATAATTGCTGGTGTGATTGTAAAATGATGAGGTCACTTTGGAAAGCAATTTGGCAGTTTCTTAAAGTGTTAAGAACAGGTTAGTTATATGATCCAATAATTATATTCCTAGTTATCTACACAAGAAAAATGAAACAACATGTCCACACAAAGATGTACATGTGAATGTTCATAGCAGTATTCTTCAAAACAGTTCCAAAGTGTAAAACACCTAACTGTCCATCAAATGGTGAATGGATAAATGAAACATGATATATTTATGCACTGGAATATTATTTGGCAAAAGAACCAAGGGAATACTGATCCAACATGGGTGAACTTCCAAAACATTATTTTAAGTGGAAGAATCCAGACACAAAAGTTCACCAAAAGGATAAACTAAGGCAAGG
>NW_007002237.1:0-1011 GCF_000164805.1 Carlito syrichta
TTTTTTTTTTTTTTTTTGAGTTGTAGTCTCACTCCGTCACCCAGTGTCAACCTGCTGGGCTCCGGTAGTCCTTCCGCCTCAGTCTTCCAAGTAGCCGGTACTACAGGCGTGTGCTACTATGCCTGGCTAATTTTTGTGATTTTTTTTTTATTGTAGAGATGTGGTCTTGCCGAGTTGCCTGGGCTGGTCTCGAATCCATACACTCAGGCAGTCCACTCGCCCTGGCCTCCCAACGTGCTGGGATTACGGGCTGAGCCACCAAGCCCAATCACTCTTGTGTTATTTTCTAAATGAAATGTTTATTTCCAGTTCTGGAAAATGAAATTAAATTAGCTTAATAAACACAAAAGGCCAGGCTCAGTGGCTCAACTGTAATCCCAGCACTTTGGGAGCCCGAGGCTAGTGAATTGCCTGAGCCCACAGGTTTGAGACCAGCCTGGGCAACTCGGCAAGACCCCGTCTCTACAATAAATCCAAAATTAGCCAGGCATGGTAGCACATGCTTATAGTTCAGTCTACTTGAAAGACTGAGGTGAAAGGATCACCGGAGCTCAGCAGGTCGACACTGGGATAGCCGTGAGTGGACCACTGCACTCCAGCCTGGGCGATGGATTGAGACTCCAACTCTAAATAAATAAGTAAATAAGTAAATATATAAGTAAATAAACAAACAGAAAAAATAGGATGAAGTAATTCATGCAAAGCCTTTTTGTGACTAGTCACTAATATACGAAAAATTTTCAGGTGTTGCTGGCAATAGGAAGAGATGCTTGCACAAGAAAAATTGGCTTAGAAACTGTCGGGGTGAAGATAAATGAAAAGTAAGAAAGACATCCTCATTATGTCATGTTGAGTACTGTTGCATCTATTTACAGCACTGATCAGTTCTAAGTTTTAGGTTTTTTTAAGTTAATTTTTACCATAGATGAAGAATACCTTCTTTAGGCTTAGAAAACCTTTTCTCCTTCCAGTGCCATTCACATTAATATTTCCTGTTTGTTTTCTTTTTCT
>NW_007002238.1:0-670 GCF_000164805.1 Carlito syrichta
GGCCGGGAGTGGCCACTGCACTCCAGTCTGGGTGACAGAGTGAGACTCAAACTCAAAAAACAAACAAACAAACAAACAAAAGTGTAAAAATTTTTAAAAATTAAGCCAAAAAGTTTACAGAGTAAGTTATAAAGAGAAACTCTTTTTTGTACAGCTGTGCAATGTGTTTGTGTTTTAAGGCAAGTGTTCCTACAAAAGAATCAAAAAGTCAAAAACTTTTAAAAGTTTAAAGTAAAAAGGTTATAATAAACGAACGTTAATTTATTATTGAAGAAAGAAAAGTATTTTTTATAAATTTAGCATACCCTAAGTGTACAGTGCTTATAAAATCGACAGTAGTGTACAATAGTGTCCCAGGTCTTCACATTCACTCAGCACTAACTGGCTCCCCCAGAGCAACTTCCAGTCCTGCAAGCTCCATTCGTGGTAAGTGCCCTCTGCTGGTGTACCATTTTTAATCTCTTATACCGTGTTTTTACTGTACCTTTTCTATGTTTATATACACAAATTGTGTTACAGCTGCCTACAGTATTCAGTAAGGTAACAAGCTGAACAGGTTTGTAACCTAGGTGCACTAGATTATACCATACTATAATTATGTAGTAGGTTGTACCATCTAGGTATGTGTAAATAAACTCCATGATGTTCACATGATCAAACTGCTTAACGA
>NW_007002239.1:0-656 GCF_000164805.1 Carlito syrichta
ATTTCACAAATATAATATTTAACAAAAGAAGTCAGACATAAAAGAAAACATATTCTAATATATAAAGCTTAAAAAATAGCCAAGGTAAATTAGTTCTGTAAAGTTATTATGGAAAACAGTAGAAACAATGCTCAAAAAACTAAATATAACTACCATATGATCCAATCCCACTAGTGGGTATGCAGCTAAAGGAAAGAAATCAGTATATCAAAGAGATATTTGCATTCCCATGTTCACTGAAGCATTGTTCACAATAGCCAAGATACAGAATCAACTTAAATATCTATCAACAGATAAATGGATAAAGAGAATATGGTAATATATACACAAAGCCATTGAGCTAATTTACATTCCCACCAGAAGTCCCTGAGAGTTGTCACTGCTCCACATAATCTCTAATCATGGGATTCTAAGATGATTTAATTTTGGTCATGCTGGTGTATGCACCTAGAATGTACTTGTGCATAGGTACCTTAAAAAAGGAAATCCTATCATTTGCAACTGCATGAATGAATCTGGAAGACATTATGTTAAATGAAATAAGCCAGGCACAAAAAACTATTTATTATCAACTTGGCGAGACCTCATTGCTACAGTAAATAAAAAAATCAGCTGGGTGTGGTAGCACATGCCTGTAATTCCGGCTACTCGGAAGG
>NW_007002240.1:0-814 GCF_000164805.1 Carlito syrichta
GGGGCTGGGACCGGAGACTTCCCACACGAGTAGAACGGCAGCATTGGGGCGGGGGCGCAATATCTGGCCTTGCGTGGGACTGAAGTTCCCGGGCCTGCCCCCAGCGCGGTTGGTGGTGGGCTGGGGGATGGGGGTAGCGAAGTGATAGCCTTTTTGGGGAACTCACGTTCAGAGAATCTCACAAGTTCACCTATGCCGTCGCCATCTTGCCCCGTCTCCAATGCCAGTATTTTATGAAGAAAATAGCTCCAGGTTTTAAAAATCTTATGCCTTGAAATCATCTGTTATCTCATGATTTCTTACCCTTCCTAAAAATGGAGAAGGTATTGCTTATTTTATTTTTAAAAGATGAATAAAATTGAGAACCAGGAAGGTGAAATGATGAGTCAAAACTCAAATTTCCACATACCTGGCACCACACCCATATTCTTTCTTGATGTGCCCCACTGCCTTTCTCATATGCATCCCCCAAAACTCAGTTTAAGGGACCACCAATTTCACCTGCATACATGCACCATTGCAAGTCCTGTAGTTCAGCTTTGGAGCTGGAGACCACTACAAAGAGAGAGGAAGATGGAAGAAAATACCATCATCATTGGACTTCCAAGGGCTTTGGTCGAGCCATCTGGGTTCAGCACTCATCCACCTTGCAGAAGGAATGCGCTTTTCAATTTAATTGTATTGCTGTTAAAGTTTAATGAGCTTCCTTTTGCTCCTAGGTGGCCATCCAAACTCCTGAACACAGTGCAACGTGATCTACTGCTGCCTCTTTTTCCTCCTCCCTTGAGCTACCTGTCTCTCCACTCTGATCCAG
>NW_007002241.1:0-620 GCF_000164805.1 Carlito syrichta
AGAAATAGAAAAGTAAACTTGAATAAAAAGTAACAAGCATAGGGAGCAGGATCAACCAAGCAGAGGAAAGACTTTCAGAACTTGAAGACCAAAATATGGAATTAATTCAGTCATCAAAAAACAAAGAAAAACATCTCAAAAAGAAGGAGCAAAGCCTCCAAGAGATATGGAACTATTCAAGAAGCCAAATTTACACCTGATTGGTATCCCTAAAGCAGAAAGGGAAACTAAGAACCTCATAGAACAAACATTTCATCAGATCATGCAAAAAAACTTCCCATATCTCACTAGAGGTTCAGAGAACCCCCACAAGGTATCACATGAGAAAATCATCTTCAAGACACATAGTAATCTGCCTCCACAAAGTAAGTATGAAATAAAAAATCTTAATGGCAACAGGAGAAAGGTTGGACTACCTACCTACTAGGAAGACCTATCAGAATCACTGCAGACTTATCTGCAGAAATGCCACAAGTCAGAAAAGACCAGAGTTCAATCTTTGAAATTATTAAGTAAGCAATTGCAGCCAAGAATTTCTTAGCCCATCCAGCTAAATTTCATCAGCGATGGAGAATTATAATAAAATCCTTCCCAGACACCAATTTCTAAGAGAATATGCT
>NW_007002242.1:0-622 GCF_000164805.1 Carlito syrichta
GTCTCCACACACACATACACACACACACACACACACACACACAAACACACACACACACACACACACAAATACATAGCAAGATAACATGCCAGCTATTCAAACAGGTACAGCATCCCCAACCCCCAACGGCTTGACTCCACACTGTCCTGCAGGGGTTCCTACCTGTGCTGCTCACCCTCCTAGCCTGGTGAATTCAGTCACCCTCATCCAGGAAGAGGTTTTGTGTGTGTTGGGGGTGCTTAAGCCAGAACTCACCATGTCCTCTGGTATGGCTGAGTGGGTCACTTGTAACATTTCTGTGCAAACTTTATATAACCCACTGCTACCTAAATGGGTTCAAAATGCATTTCAGCAGGTAATGAGTTTGCATAATAAACAAACCTCCCTTACCACTACTGTGATGTTTTCCTTTATCTAGTTTCTTAATTCTGGTCCCAGAAATCAGAATAAATCAGAAGAGGCCCCTTCTCTGGGGCAAAGTAGATTGGTATCCAGTCCTGCTATGTCACTCATTCAGGAGAGGGAAACATTTTTATAAATGCAAATCAGGGCAAGGGCTGGGGGGGATATTCCTTCTTGTGTTTGCTTTAAAATGAAGCGCTACTCTATTCTCTCATTTGAG
>NW_007002243.1:0-604 GCF_000164805.1 Carlito syrichta
AGGAAGGGCCAACTGTTCTTTACGAAGAAGCTGATGAGACCCTTGAGAGATTAGGTTGAGTACATAGGAAGTCCTGCAGATAATGGACTGAGTTCCAGAGGACACCGTGGAAGTATAAGGAAAAAAAAGACAAAATATAAAGTGTTTGTAGCCTTTGTGATTATTAGAGTCCTGTGATGATGGTCACAAAAGTGGGAGAAGATAAAATAAGGTAGTTCTCCGGGATTTAAAGCAGACAGAAAAGTGAAGAGTAGAGAGAGGTGGATTTTAGATTTTTCCACTTAATTTCTAATAAGTGACATGAAAGACACAGGAGAAGAGCCACAGAAATTCAGACCCAAGACACTGGTTGGATGTGTTGGCAAAAACAGCTTCATTTTCCCTGGACTTGGAGGAGTGAAGGTTTAATTCTGAAACTTATAGAATCATTGAGTGAGGTCTAAAATGAAGTTACCTGAGCCAATAAAGTCACTTTTTTTCCTCGTAAGGTATTTTACGAGGAAGTTTTTAATGCATAATTTAAAGAGAAAAGAGATCTAAAAAAATACAACTTCAAAACTGTCTATTAGGTTCTTGGCGATTTAATACCCACAGATGAAAAGGA
>NW_007002244.1:0-593 GCF_000164805.1 Carlito syrichta
TTCACTTCTCTGGTTAGGAAAATGCCAAGGTATTTCATTTTTTGGTGGCCATTGTGAATGAGATTGTTCTGTTGAAAAGATTGGTTCTCTGCCTGTTTGTAGTTGTATAAAAATGTGACTGTCTTTTGCATGTTGATTTTGTACCCTAAGACTTTGTCATAGTCCTCTATCCGTGAAAGAAGGTTTTTGACAGATTCTCTTGGATTTTCAAGGTATAGGATCATATTGCCAGCCAAGAGGGATTAGTTAACTTCTTTTTTTTTCTTATTTGGATACCTCTGATTTCCTTGTCTTATCTGATTTCTTGGCTAGGACTTCCAACACTATGTTGAACAGGAGGGGGGAGAGTGGGCAGTATTGTCTTGTTTCAATTTTAGGAGAAATGCTTCTAATTTCTGTCCATTTAGCTATATGTTGGCTCTTACTATTTTGAGATATGTTTCCTCTATGACTAGGTGTTCAAGGGTTTTTATAAAGAAATAATATTGGATTTTATCAAAAGCTTTTTCTACCTCTAATGATATAATCATGTGGTTCTTATTTTTACATCTGTGGGTGTACTGAATTACATTTATGGTCCTGCAGATGCTAAA
>NW_007002245.1:0-588 GCF_000164805.1 Carlito syrichta
CCTCATAGGCAGAGTTTGACTAACTTTAGTGAACAGGATCTCTTTTTCCATAGCTCGAATTTTTAAACATTGAAAACACACATAAAGAAAAATGCATATATTATAAATATATTGTAAGTGTAAATGATAATTTTTCACAGATGGAACATATTCATTAACCGGCATCATTTAGAGTTTTTCATTTTTGTTTTTAAGATTTATCTTTCAGGATCTTTCTCAGATTCACTAAATCAGAACCTCAAAGTTTGAGACCCAAGAATCTATATTTTAAATAAATTCCTCAGAAGATTCCTTCACAGTTTGCTGGGCACCAACTTGCATTTGTGGGCTACCTACCATATAGATCCCAGAGTGCGTGATTTGGGCAGTGAAAGAGAGGTATTAGGGTAAGTCATGGAGTCCCGGAGGAAGGTGGAAGAAGGTGAAGGAAGGAATCTCCCAGCTTTGGGAAGAGTTATAACAGTTGTTTGAGGAAGGAACAAATGGCAAAAAACCTTACAGTTGTCATCCAATACTCATTTATCTTTTAATATTTAATAATAGAACCCCAATTTTCAGTAAGGCATAGCTACCTAGAATAAAGACTAA
>NW_007002246.1:0-1027 GCF_000164805.1 Carlito syrichta
TTTCATTACTCAACATCTTTGCCAACATATGCATGGTCAATCTTTCAAATTTTAGTCATTCTTACAGGTGTGATATGATATCTCATTATGGCTTTAGTGTGCATTTCCCTGTTGGTTAATTATGTTGAAAATACTTTCATGTGCTTATTTACCATTCATATATCTTCTTTGATGAAGTGTCTGTTCAATTTTTTTTGCCCATTTTAAAAATTATTTTCAAATCATTGGGATTTGAGAGCACTTTATATACAAGTTCTGGATATGAGTCTTTTATCAGATACATGATTTGTAAATATTTTCTTCCAGCCAGTGGCTTGTCTTTTTTACTCTCTTAAGATGTTTTTGAAAGAGCAGATATTCTTGATTTTGATGAAGTCAATTTCTGAAGTTTTAATGAATTGTGCTTTGGGGGTTATAGATAAGAAAACTTTATTTAACCTAAGGTCACAAAAATGTTTTCCTATGTTTACTTCTAGAAGCTTTGGAGTTTTAGTTTACATTTAGTATTTTCTCCACTGAACTGCTTTCATACCTTTTTGAAAATCAATTGCCTATATATGTGTGGGTCTATTTTTGGACTCCTATTTTGTTTAGTATCCTCTTTGTTCTTAGGTCAATACCATTATTACTTTGATTACTGCAACTTTATAATAAGTCTTGAAGTTAGTAATATCTAAACTATAAAGTGATTTTATTTTTCAAAATTATTTTGACTACTCTAGGCCATTTCCATATGAATTATAAAATCAGTTTGCCGATTCTACAGAAAACAGCCTTCTAGAATTTTGACTGTTATTGTAATGAAACTATAAATCAATTTGGGGTGTGTTATCATAATAAAAATGAATTCTCAAATTCATGAAGACAGCATAATTATCCATTTATTTTGAGCTTCTTTCATTTCTCTCAGCAATGTTTATCATTTGCAGTGTACAGGGTATATCAGTCCATTTGGCATCGCTATAAAGAAATATCTGAGGCTGGGTAATTTATAAAGAAAAAAGTTTCTTTTGGCTTGCAGTTCTGC
>NW_007002247.1:0-571 GCF_000164805.1 Carlito syrichta
GGATTCCCCTAAGCTGAAAACTGAAATGGTCTTAAATTTTATACCTTTTACAAAAATTAATTGAAAAGGAATCATGGATTGAAATGTAAAGCATAAACCTATAAAATGTTTGGGGTAAAATATGAAAAAAAAATCTTCAGGCTAGGGTCAAGCAAAATGTCTTCTTAAACTTAAAACCAAATGCAAAATCTATACATCAAAATTAAAAACTTTGCTCTTTGCAATACCTTGTTAAAGAAAAGCTACCACCTGAGAGAAAATATTGGTAAATCACACAGAAAATAAGCAAAAGTCATTTTACATGGTGGACATACAGATGGCAAAGTCATTTCACATGGTGGACATACAGATGGCAAATAAACACATAAAAAGATGTCCAACATCGTTTGCCATAAAGAAAATGCAAATTAAAACCACAATGAGATATCATTACACACCTATCATAATGAAAACAATAATTTTTAAAAAATCAAATGCTAGTGATAGGAAAAACTGGATTACTCACACATTGCTGGTGGGAATTGAAATGTTTCAACCACTCTGGAAAACAGTTTCCAAATTAAAAAAAAAA
>NW_007002248.1:0-745 GCF_000164805.1 Carlito syrichta
TGAGTAAAATAGCTGACTTAACTAGGTAGTTAACTAGTTAGCTAGGTGACTTAACTTGTTGGCTGATGAGTCGGGCAACTAGTTAGGTCGGTTATCACATTGGCTGACTCCTCAGTCCACCTGTTAGCTGGCTTAACAAGTTGGACGACTAATCAGCTGACTATTTAGCTTAGATAACTAGTTGACTGAGGAGTTGGCCCATAGTTAGCTCGGTTAAGTAGTTGACTGACTAGTTTGCTGACCTAATAATTCAGCCGACTATTTGGCCGAATAGTTATCTGACATAACTAGTAGGCCAAATATTTAGCTGAGGCAAATTTTCGGCTGTCAAGTTGGCCCACTAGTTGGCCAATTGGTTAGCTGACTTAGCTAGTTGACCGGCTAGTGGGATGACCAGTTAGCTGACTTAACTAGTTGGCAAATGACAGGTGAGCTGACTTGACTAGTCGGCCAGTGAGTGAGCCGACTGGTCAACTGAATTAACTACTCAGCCCATAAGTGAGCCGATGCATGCACTGCGATAACTAGTCGGCTGGCGAGTGAGCCGACTGGTGAGCTGACTTACCTAGTCTGCTGGGGAGCAAGCCAACTACTTAGCTGACCTGTTGGCCTGCAAGTAAGCTGACAAGTTAGTTTACCTATTGTCTGGTGAACGTGCAGACTAGTTTGCTTACCTTTTAGCAGGCGAGGGAGCCAACTAGTTAGCTGACCTGATGGAAAGCGATGGAGCCCACTAGTTAGCTCA
>NW_007002249.1:0-563 GCF_000164805.1 Carlito syrichta
CAAGTAGCTGGAACCACAGGCATGCACCACCATGCCCAGCTAATTATTTATTTATTTATTGTAGAGACAAAGTCTCACAAAGTTTTCCACACTGGTCTCAAACCTCTGGACCCAAGCTATTTTGCCTCTGCCTTTCCAAAGTGCTGAGATTACAGGTGTAAGCCACAGTGCCCAGTAACATTTTAGCAAACTTGATCATAGAATATTTTTTCACACGTTTCTTTCCACAAAATTTACACACACCATTTTACAACATGTTTGAACCCTTTACTTTTGCCCTATACTTTTGTTTTTCCAAGTAACCATTCTATTATAGAACAAAAATTTACCATACAAGAGCCTTTCCTGTACAAAATTATTCTCTTTTCTTTATATCTTTCCTTCCAAAAAAGATACTTTCATACTAATAACTTTCTTTATATTATTCCGTACAAAATTATTCTCTTTTCTTTATATCTTTCCTTCCAAAAAAGATATTTTCACACTAATAACTTTCTTTACATCTCTGTTCTGCTTGTTGGTTCCTTCTTTTTTTTTTTTTTTTGAGTTGGAGTCTCACTCTC
>NW_007002250.1:0-559 GCF_000164805.1 Carlito syrichta
GATTGGAGATATGCTGTACTACTTTCCCTTGCCAGGGAGAATCTGATTGCTTGGGGGCTTTGTACCAATTGCTTGGTACATTTCGGGTGGTAGAAATTATGGCAAGAGGTAGCCCAAATTTCCATACCAGCTTCGATATGGCTATTTTTGTGCATAACCAGCATGCAAGAGTCTCAAAACTAGTTTCTGAATTGCTCAAAAAGAGAATCTTCCCATGGATTTTTGAATCCATGTATTTGTGAGGGAAAGGAGGCTCCAGGTCTTTTTATTTTGCCATCTTGCTGACATCATTCACTACCTCATTTCCTTTTTATTTCTTTTTTATTTTGTTCATTTTTCTCTATTAAATACCAAAACCACTTACAAGGCTTTACAACAGTGTTCTTTTTTATAAAACTTGTACATTTTGGAAATTATAATTTATATTTTTAACTTTTATCTATTATAAAACCAGTCATTGCAATTATTTTTACCTAGATATCCATGCATCGCTTAAAAAAAAATACTTTCTCCAGATAGTTCTTTTTTTATTAGATTACTGAGAGATCTTGTACTGCCA
>NW_007002251.1:0-544 GCF_000164805.1 Carlito syrichta
AGCTGACCAGCTTGCTGAGTTGCTAGCCCACTAGTTAGTTTAAAAACTAGGTGATTTTCTCGCTGACTTAAGTAGATAACTGACTAGCTAGCTAGTTATGTGGCTGACATAACTAGCTAGCAAACAAGATATCTAGCTTTCTATCTAGCTGACTTAACTAGCTAGCTAACTGGCTAGTTAGCTGGCTAACTGACATAACTATCTAGCTAACTAGTTAGTTGATTAGATAACTGACTTAAATAGCTAGTTGACAAGCAACCTGACTACTTCGATGACTTAACTATTGAGTTGAATAGTTAGCTGACTTTCTAGTTGACTTAACAAGCCAGCTGGCTAGCTAGCTGTCTTAACTAGTTGACTAGCCAGTTGGCTGACAAGCTGGCCAGCCAGCCGAATTAACTAGCTAGCTACCTGGTTGGCAGGATGGCTAGCCAACTGGTGTAACTAGCTGGCTTCCTCACTGCCTAGTTGGCTAGGCAGTTGGCTAGCTAGCTAGAGGGCTGACCAGCTGGCTAGCTAGCTGAATTAAATAGCCAACTGGCTG
>NW_007002252.1:0-1176 GCF_000164805.1 Carlito syrichta
AGCTGTCACATTGTAAAACAACCATATGGGGTAACTAGTGATTTTTGCCTGGTCAAATCCCATGGGGCCAGTTGTGTCTCCTGGCCAACATTCTATTCACCTTCCATCTCTGTATCTCATGGGTATCAGGAACTTGCCCATTTTCTCCCCTTCTGGGAACCACCATCTGGTCTTCCACCTGGATCCCTTGCCTTTCAGATCATTGTTAGTACAGCGTTCTCCTTCAGTTTTCTGTAGCTGAAAAGACCTTTAAATACTTTGAAGTGTTTTCTATTTTTGCTAACAATACAAACAAAGACACAGTTAGGAGTGCCTTAGGGTCTCTTTACTTTTTAATTAGCAAAAATAATTTATTAATAAGTCACTATTTGCAAAAACTGTGAAATATGAGGACACAGGTGTATCTCACAGAAATTAAGGATCCTCACAAGGGTCTGAAGAAGACACCAGAAAGCAGACAAGAACCTTATGACAGCCGTGTCCTTGGTCTCTTGTCCCGACCAGCGGGACAAGTAAAACGTGGGCACGAGGAGGACTACCTGCTGCTGGTGAAAAGAGAGAGAGAGACCAAGAGAGAAAGAGACAGGAGACACGCAGAATAGAGGCAAGACAGTGTTCTGATCAAGCCTCCAAATTTTATTGTTAGGCAATTGCTTATATACATAGCAAAGAGGGGCGGGCTGAAATAGGGCGTGTGGCGGCTTATGATAGGAGGAAGAGTAGTGGGTGGTATGAGGAGAGGAGGTGGGAGGGGTGTTGTGGCTTGGCGCGCGCGGGCTTTTCGGAGGACAAAGAAGAAGGCTTATATGAGATGATTGCTATTTTTAAAATGGCTCCCAACAGTCTCTCCTTTATGTTTTATTTGTGTGCCTGTTACATCCAAATGATATCTTTTTGCTTTGAAATTACTTCACTTTATTGTAAACTAAAAAGCCAGACTCAATTGCAAATTCCTTGAAAATCATATAAGTCATCTTGAACAAGGTGCGTACCCTGATGTGCGTACCAAGAGTAGCTGGGGATGTGTCTCAAGATATAACATGGCAACTTAATGAGTCCATCATGTGCTTCAGAAGAGGGAGCCATTTTCAGACAAAGGAGACCATGGCAGCTAGACAGACAAGCACCCACTGCAGGGATTAATAACAATAGTAAAGTGACAGAAAATACAAAAGT
>NW_007002253.1:0-521 GCF_000164805.1 Carlito syrichta
GGAACAGCTGGAGCTGAGGATAATTAGCAGCTATGGCATTTTTCTCTGTACAAGGCTGAGAGAAGGCCAGGTAGTACTGGACAGCAGCCTCTCTGCACATGGTAGCTTCCTGCCCTGTTCTGTTTTATCTGGGCATATCGGAGGGCAGGGGCTGCTTCCTCCACCTCCCTCCTCTGGCTAGCAGGAGGGCCTTGGGGCCAATGTGCATAGATTAGAGGGAACTCTGTGGCATGTTAAGTGGGAGGGAGGAACTTAGCACTTTCTTGTGTAGCTTTGGTTGTTTTAGAGGAGCAGCAACTTGATCCTTGATTTCAGACCCAGTCAATGCTGGGTTCGGGACTGGAACTCAGAGTTTGTGAGATTGCTGCTCTACATCCACCCTCCTGTCACTGCTTCCTGTAAATGAACCACCTTCCATGGTAGGGACCACATGTTTGGAAAAGAATTGTTTATTGCTTTCTTCCTACGCCATATATTCTTATTATATTATTGTATTTGAATTTCCCTAACCTCTGATGAGA
>NW_007002254.1:0-4674 GCF_000164805.1 Carlito syrichta
CTCCCTCACAGTGACTGATCCTCTTCTGGGATGGATGTCATAATGGCTGGCCCTTCTCTGTAATAGAAAACTCAGTAACTGACTCTCCCCTGTGATGAATGACTAAGTGGTACAAACTCCACTGTGAATGGTGCAGAAAAGACTGACTCTCCTACCTAATATGTGACCCAGTGATTGCCCATCTTTGAAGATGGATGCTCCAGTCACTGGTATACCTGTGTAATTGATGCGTCAGCGACTGGAACTCCTCTGAAAGGGATGCCTCAATTACTGGCCCTCCTCTTTAGGGTGCCTCAGTGACTAGCTCTCCTCTTTGATAGTGCCCCAAAGACTGGTACTCCTCATTGATGAGTGATTCAGTGTCTAGCAGTCCTCTTTAATGGCTGCTTCAGTGTCTATACTTCTACTGTGTTGGGTGCTCCAGTGACTGATCCTCCCCTATAATGGGTTTCCCATGGTTGACATTCCCATGTGAGAGGCAACTCAGTTAATGAACTTTCTTTGTGATTGATTCCCCAGTGACTGGTTCTCCTCTGTGATGGTGTCCCATTGACTAGCTTTCCTCTGTGATGGACAAACCTATTACTGGGTCACCTCTGTCATATTCTCTCATTTGTTATAAGTGACTCAGTGAATGGATTTCTCTATTATTGGTGTTCTAGTGCCAGAGTTTCCTCTGTGATGGATGACCAAATGACTGGCAATTCAACTAATGATTGGTACACTGAATATCCCTCCTCTGTGATGATTGTACCGGGGACTGGCCCTTCTCCATATTGTGTGCCCTACTGACTGGCACCCCACTGTTATGAGTACCAAAGTTACTATCCTTCCTCTGTGTTGGGTGCCCTGTGACTAGTCCTCCTCTGTGAGGGGTGCACCCATGAATGTCCCTCCTGTGTGTTGGATACAGCAGTGACTGTCTCACATCAGTTATTGGTGATCCAATAAATGGGGCTCCTCTAGAATGCGTGTTTCAGTCAATGAACCTCCTCATTGATGGGTGACAGAGTGACTGGTCCTGCACTGAGATAGGTGTTCCAGGGACTGGGCCCCTTCTGTGATAATTGTCCAGTAAGTGGCCCACTTAGGTGATGGCTGCACACTGACTTATTCTCATCTGTGATGGGTTCCCTAGGGATTGAGCCTCCAATCTGATTGGTGCCACTCTAACTGGCTTTAATCTGTGGTGTCTCACTGACTGATTCTTCTGTCTAATGGTGCCTCTGTGATGGTTGACTCCATGACTAACCTTGATATTTAATGGGTGCCTCTGTGACTG
Source organism: Carlito syrichta (assembly GCF_000164805.1). Lineage (NCBI taxonomy): Eukaryota > Metazoa > Chordata > Mammalia > Primates > Tarsiidae > Carlito > Carlito syrichta. Next base: position 1,283 of record NW_007002254.1, read on the forward strand.
ATCCTCCTCTGTGATGGGTGCCCCACTGAATATCTTTCCTCTGTGAACACTGCTCCAGGAAGGGGGTAACTTAAATAACGTTTGCCCCAGTGACTTGCCCTCATCCATTATTGTTGACCCAGTGAGTGGGGATCATCAGTGATCTATGCAGCAGTGACTGGCTGTTCTCCATAATGGTTGCCCAATTAACTAGACCTCCTCTGTGATGAGTGTCCCAGTAGCTGTGCTTCCTCCATAATTGCTGCTCCGCTGACAAGCTCTCCTTTGTGATGTGTTACATAGTGATAGGCCCTCTTTAGTGATGGATGTCCTCCTCCTTGGTCCTCTTCTATAACAGTTATCCCTTTGACTGACTCTGCTCCATAATGGGTGCTCCAGTGACTGCCTCTCCTCTGCAATGTGTTCCTTAGTAATGCCTCCTCTGAGATGGGTGCCCCAATGATAGACCTTCCTCTGTGATAGATGTCTAAGTGACTGGCTTTCTGCTGTAATAGATACTCCATTGACAGGACGTTTTCTGTGACTGGTGTCCTAGTGATTGGCTCTCCTCTGTGATGAGTGTTTCTCTGACTGTCTCTTCTCCATGTTTTGTGCCTCATTGACTGAACTTCCTCTGTTATCAGTGCTCCAGTGACTGGGTCTCCCTTGTGATTGGTGCCCCAGTACTGGCCTTAATGTATGATGGGTACCTCAGTGATTGCCCACCTCTTTGATTGCTGTCATGGTGAGAGGGTATCCTTCATAATGGTTGCCCAAGTGACTGTGATTTCACTGTGATTTGCATTCAAGTGATTGGCCATTTTCTGAGATGGATTCCCCAGGTACAAGCCCTTTTCTATGATGGGTGACCTATTAACTGGCTTTCCACCAAAATGGATGCAAAAGTGATTAGACTCACTCTTGATGGGTACTCCTGTTTCTGGACCTCTTTCACAATGACTGCCCAATTGAATGGCTATCTCTGTGATGGGTGACTCAGTGATTTGACCTCCTTCATGATTGGTGCACCATTGACTGGCTTTCCTGCAAATTGAGTGCCCTACTGGCCTTCAGTGATGGCTTTCCAGTGAATGACCCTCTTATAAGTTGAGTGCCACATTGACTTGGTTTCCTCCATAATGTCTGAACCAGTGACAGGTTTTTCTCCATTATGTGTGCCCAGAACCTGGGCAACCTCTGTAATTGATGCTCAATGACTTGTCCTCCATCATAATGGTTGCCCTGGTGACTAACATTCTTCTAAGAAGGCTGTCCCAATGATTATTCCTCCTTTACAATGGGTGCCCTCGTGACTGAGCCTCTGTTGTGATTGATGTCCCAGTGACTAACCCTCCAACAGAAGGATTTTCCCAGTGACTAGCCCTCTTATGTGTAGGTTATCCCAATGACATCCTCCTCAAAAATGGGTGCCCACTTACTGATCGTCCTATGCTATGGGTGCCTCAAGTCTTCTTACTCTATATTTGGAATACATTTGAATAGCTCTCCACTGTAAAAAGTGTGACCTCTGTGAAGGGTGTCCCATAAATGGCCTTTCTCTGTGATGGGTGCTCCTCTTACAGCCCCTCCTCTGTGATGGGTGCCCCAGATACTGCCCCTAATCTCTGATGAGTTCCCCATGACTGGCCTTCTTCTGTGTTGGCTCTCTCAGTGACCTCCTTTGTGATGTGTACTGTGTGACTACACTTCCTTCATGATGGAATCCCCAGTCCTTGTTCTACTCTGTGATGTTTGCCACAGTGACAGATTCCTTCTGTGAAAAATGCCCAGTAATAGATCTGCCTCTGGGATGATGCCCCAGTGACTATATTTACTCTGTTACTACTGCCCCAGTTACTGGGTCTCCTACATAATGTGTGCCTCAATTACTAGTCCTTCTCAATTATGGGTGCCCCAGTCACTTACACTCCACCATAATTATTGTCCTTCTTTGAGAAGTTTATCTCACGGATGGCTCTCCTTCGTAATAACTGCCTGAGGGACTGGCACCCTCGTTTATGAATGAGACAATGAGTTGTCTTTCTCTGTTTTGATTGTAGCAGTGAGTAGCCCTTTAGCGAAGTGTGCTGTTGTGACTGGCACAACTTGGTTATGGGTGGCACAATGATGGGCCCTTCTCTGTTATGGGTGCCCCAGTGATTATCCCTCCTTTATTATGGGAGCTCCAGTGATTAGCCCTCCTTTGTGATTGGTGTCTCAGTGTCCGGTCCTCCTCTGTGATGACTGTCCCAGTATTTAGCCCTTTTCTGTGATGGGTGCCTCAGAGATTGTCCCTTCCTGTTCTTGGTGGCTCACTGACTGACCCTCCTCTATGATTGGTGTTACAGTGACTGGATCTCCTTTGTAATCAGTGCCTCAGTGACTGGCCCTCATCTGTCATTGGTACCATGGTGACTGGCACCAAAATGACTGGCCTCTTCTTTGATGGATGTCCCAAAGACTGGCTTTCCACTCTGATGTGTGCCCCAGTGACTAGGCTTAATCTGTGATTAGTGTCCCAGTGATTGATCTTCCTTTGTGATGGGTGTCCCAGTGACTGGACTTCCTTTGAGATCAGTGTAACTGTGAGTTGCCCTCCTTCTAATGGGTGCCCCATTTACTGGGCCTACTATCTGATGTGTGCCCGAATGACTAGACTTCCTCTGATGGGTTCCCCAGTTACTGAGTCTTCTCCTAGTGAATACCCCAGTGACTGACGCTCCTCTCTAATGAATGGCTTTATGACTAGTCCTCCTCTGTGCTAGGTACCTCAGTGAGTGTGCCTCAACCATGACGAACTCCCCAGTAAATACCCCTCAACCATAATAGATTCCCTGGAAAATAGCTCTCCTCTGTGCTGGGTGCCTCAGTGGCAGGCTCCTCTCTGTGATGGGTGTGACTGCTCCTCTTCTATGATGGAAGCTCAAGTTACTGGTCTTCCTCTGTGATCAGTGCCCCAGTGACTGGGCCTCCTCCATAATGAATGCCCCCGTACTGACTCTCCTCCATTTGGAGTGCAGCAGTGACTCTCCTTCCTCTATGAAGGATGCTCCACTGGTTGGTCCCCCACTGATATGGATGCTCCAGTGACTTGCCCTCCACTGTGCTGGATGCTCCAGTGCTAGAACCTCCCTTGTGATGAGTGCCCAGTGACTACGCCTCCTTTTTGATGGGTTTCCCACTGATCGATCCTTCTCTTTGAATGATATCCCAGGGCCTGGGCCTATTCCATAATAGGAGCTCCATTAGCTGGGCCTCTTCTGTGTTTGGTTTCCCTGTGATTGACCATCCTCAAAATTGTGTTCCCCAGTGACTAGTCCTCCTCTGGAATGAGTGTTTCTTCCTCTGTGATGACTTTTCCTCCTTTGTTATTGGAGTCACAGTACCTAACCCTTTTCACTGTTGGGAGTACC
>NW_007002255.1:0-6464 GCF_000164805.1 Carlito syrichta
GGTCACAGGAAATCAGCATCACCTAAGGTCACAGGAGGTCAGCATGATCTAAGGGTCTTGAGAGGTCAGGATGGCCTTGGGTCACAGGAGGTTGTTATGGCCTAAGAGTCACAGGAGGTCAGCCTGATGTAAGTGTCACAGGAGCTTGGCATGGCCTAAGGGTCACAGAAAGTTGGGATGACCTATGGATCATGGGAAGTTGGGATGGCCTTTGGGACACAGATATTCTACATTACTTCGAGGTCACAGAAGTCTGTATAACCTAAGGGTCATATTTCCATAAAAAACAAGTTCATTAGTCTTGGGGGCAGTCCTCCAGGGGTTAGGATATGAAGATAATCCATTATTAGTCACAATCCTATACAGATTAACTGGGCGCAAAGCAATCTTCCATGAGGGAAGAAAAGGACAAAGAAAACAGAATATAAGTAAAGCCAACACCTTTTATTTTTATAATGTAGGCGTTGGTTACACCTGCACAGCTTGGTAACCTCCTAAAAAAAGATTCATGTTTCTGCAAAGGACATGATTTTGTCCTTCTTTATGGCTGTGTATATGTACTACATTTTCTTTGTCTAGTCCACTTTCAGTGGGCATATGGGTTGGATCCATGTCTTTGCTATTGTGACTAGTGCTGCAGTGAACTTACACATGCAGGTGTCTTTTTGGTAGAGCAATTTATGTTTCTCTGGGTCTATTCCCAAGAGTGGGCTGGCTGAGTTGCTGGAGACCATCATTCTAAGTGAACTATCACAGAAACAAAAAATGAGACATTGCATGTTCTCATTCTTAAGTAGGCACTAAATATTGGTCATGCAGGAACAACAGTGGGCACTGCTAAGGGAGGGAGAGAAGGAGGGGAATATGGGGCACACAACCACCCATTGGGTACCACATCCACTGCTGGGGGTGGGGAGAGGCTAGCTAGAAGCCCAAACTTGACCTGCATGAAATTTATCTGTGTAGCAAATCCTTACGTGTACCCCAGCACTCTAAAATAAATGAAAAAAAAATGATTCAAGTTAGATGTCATACCCCTGCAGATGGATGGCTACATTACCACCAATGGGCTCATCTTAGCAACAACAATAACAAAAATCAGGATCATAATTAAGTTTTCAAGTCCAACTGTAAATTTCCTTGAACAATGGATTCCACTGTTAAACACCACCATTGTGCAATCCTCAAAATCCAGACTCTTATAAACTCTACAAAGCAAACAACCTCATTCCTTCAATAAATCATTTTCACACACATACACACACTTGACATAGTAGGGGGAATTTGAATACTGATTAGATATTGCATTAGAGCAGGAACATGTTTATATTTTGTGTATCACAGTGGTGTTGTAGTCATGTTATCATCAACCCTGGTCTTCAAGAAATACTGAAATATTTACAGATAAAATGACATGTTCTCAGGAATTTGTTGCAGGTTAATTCCATGAGAAATAGATCAGATTGTTTATGAGCTGATACTTTTTGAAGCCAGGTAATCATTACATGGGAATTGGTTTTTTCTATTTTTTTGATTTTGTAGATTTTTGAACAATTTCAGAACAAAAATTTACTATTTACATTACAATGCTAAAACAAAGTATTACAAATATGAGGGAATGTCTCTGAGCATTTTTTTCTGATCCCTTTCTGCTCCTTTTTTTTTGAGTTGGAGGCTCACTCTGTCACCCAGGCTGAAGTGCAGTAGTACACTCATGGCCATCCCGGTGTCGACCTACTGGGCTCCAGCAATCCTTCCGCCTCAGCCTTTCAAGTGGCTGGAACAACAGGCACGGGCCACCACGCCCGGCTTATTTATTTATTTATTTATTTATTTATTGTGGAGATGAGGTCTCACCAAGTTGCCTGGGCTGGTCTCGAACCCGTGGGCTCAGGCAATCTACTCGCCATGACCTCCCAAAATGTTGGAATTACAGGCCAAACCACTGAGCCTGGCTCTTTTCTGCTCTTAATGCAAGTTGAGGTAATCACTATCCAGAATTTAGCCATTTTAATTCTCTTCCTTAGGCTCTAAAAAAAAAAATTACCTCCTTTCATATTCTTGGAATTTCTTATCCTCTTTACACTCTTTGAGGCCAGTTCTCACTCTATTCCTGAAGTCACTGATCTCAAGGTGCTTTTTGCACCAGGTGATTGGAATTACCTATTTCATACTAATTGCCATGAATTCACCTTTGTCTAGTCTTCAGTACTGTGGCTGACACAATTAGCTGCATATTCAAATCATTGGGTAATTTCCATCTACTGATGCCTCCCTCCCCACACTCAGTATGAAGACACAATTGATCCTGCCTGGGATCCAGACACCAGTTCTTTTTAACTTCACCATGTGATATGAATGAGCTGCAAAGCCTGAGACACCTGACTTGCTGATGGACGGGTCCTTCTTCTCGACTTATGGGTGGAGAACTTGGAGTTCTTAAAAAATAAGCTGGGTGCAGTGGCTCACACCTGTGAACCCAACACTTTGGGAGGCCGAGGTGAGAGAATTGCCTGAGCCCAGAAGTTTGAGACTAGCCTGGATGATATCGTGGTGTCTCTTCTCTACAATAAATTTTAAAAATTAGCATGGTGGCACGTGCCTGTCATCCCAGCTACTCAGGAGGCTGGGGCAGGAGGATCGCCTGAGCCCTACAGGTTGAGGCTTTCATAGCTGTGATCAGGCAACTGCACTCCAGCCTGTGTGACAGAGTGAGACTCAAACTCAAAACATACGAACAAAAACAAACAAAAAAAATCCAATTGTCCCAGCCCTTCCCACAGACATCCTGATACACTTGATCTGGAAGGTGCCCAGGTGTGAAAAGCTCCCAAGCTCCCAGACATCCTGATACACTTGATCTGGAAGATGCCCAGGTGTGAAAAGCTTTCATGCAAGCCAAGGTTTATGACCACAGACTCCAAACCACCTAGAGAGATGGTGTGTCATCTTTGGCTGTCCTTCAGGTCTTTAGAGGAGATATAAAATTCCTGTAGCCCAGGTTGCATTTAACACTAGTGGAGAGAGAATTTTGGGAGATGGGCACAGTAATTAGTTTTTCAAACTCCCCGGTAAATAAGTTCAAGTGAATTTATTCCAATGTAGACCCCTACTAACTGTACACGAATGACTGGCTGATCTATACCCTTGTCAACAGTTAGTATTGCTGTGTTTTTCACTTTAGCTGAAGTGACGGTAGTATAAGAGTATCTCATAGAGCTTTCTATTTGCATTTTTCTAAAGTTAAAGAGGTTAAACATTTGTTGACAGTTTCATTGGCTATTTGGTTGCCAGCAGTGTCTACTGACGTATTTTACCCATGTTTAAAATGAATTTTCAGTATCTTTTTTCATTTGGTGAAATTCTTTATATATTAATATTCTGGCTTGATGTACTTTCCCAGGTATGAGTAATGCAAATCTTGTCTCCCACTTGTGGTTTTGCACTTACCCTTTGACTGATGAATCGTTGCTCTTAATATGATCAAAGTTATGATTTTATTCTTTCTATTTATTTTTCTTGTATCAAAAAACCTGTCTCCTAATTGGTAATGAAGCAGCTTTTATACTTCTTCTTCTTCTTCTTTATATTTTTGAAGTTCAGGCTGGAGTGCAGTGGCATGATCAAAGCTCACCGCAGCCGCCAACCACCTGTACTCAGGAGATCCTCCCACTGCAGCCTCCTGAGTTGCAAGGACTACACTGAGTTGCCATCACACTGAGCTTATCTTTTTTTTTTTTTTTTGAGTTGGAGTCTCTCTCTGCCGCCCATACTGGAGTGCAGTGACCACTCCCGGCCACCGCAGCCTCAACCTGCAGGGCTCCGGCGATCCTTCCACCTCAGCCTTCCGAGTAGCCGGAACTACAGGCACATGCTACCATGCCTGGCTGATTTTCTGATTTATTGTAGAGATGAGGTCTTGCTGCCCAGGCAGGTCTCGAACCCGTGGGCTCAGGCAATCCACTCACCTCAGCCTCCCAAGGGCGTGGAATTACAGGCTGAGCCACCGAGTACGGCTCAGCTTATCTTTTTATATTAGTCTCCCACGTTTCCTAGACTGATCTTGAACTCCTGGGATTACAGGTGAGAGTCACTGCGCCCAGCCCCACCATTTTTTTCAGTTAAAGCTATCTGTGTTTTAATTTTAGAACTGACATTAAGAATACAAGCAATTGGCCAGGCATGGTGGCTCAGCACTTTGAAAGGCCAGGAGCTAGAGGATTGCCTGAGCCCAGGGGTTCGAGACCAGTCTGGGCAACTTGGCGAGACCTTTCTCTACAACAAATCACAAAAACTAGCTGGGTGTGGTGCTGTGCATCTGTAGTTCCAGTTACTTGGAAGGCTGAGGTGGAAGGAACACCTAAGCCTAGCAGGCCGAGGCTTCGGTGATCATGAGAGTGCCACTGAACTTCAGCCTGGACAACAGAGTGAGAATTCAACTCAAAAATTTAAAAAATAATAAAAATTAAAAAGAACATACAAATTAAAATGGGCTTGAACCTTGCAAAAGGCTACATCACTAAAGTGGAAGAAAGTTCAACAGCAAATATCCCAAAGTATGCAGTGAACAACACTGGAAAATTTAGAACAGAGCAGAAAAGTGGGATGTGATTAAAAGGGGGAGTAGAGAGAACTCGGGAGGAATGGATATCGGAAGGGAAAATACACATGCACATCCAAACTGATGAAAGACATCAACGCAGAGATTCAATTAGCTCTGCAATTTCCTGGGCAAAGTAAATACACAGGAAACAATAACGAGCTACATTGTGGTCTACAAGCCAGAGAGAAAAAAAGAGAGAGAGAAATTTTGGAAAATGCAGAGGTTAAACAAGCAAGCAAAAGACTGATGTCAAATAAAATGAGATGGACATCAATGGAACATTTTTTAAGTGCTAAAAGAAATCTGTCAACACAAAAATATATACCCAGCAGCAATATGGCTCCCAAATAAAGCTCCTTTCATAAAAGTGAAAATGGAAACATTTCCTTGATAACAGAATTAAAAGAGAAAAAAAAAAACTGCAGTGGATTTTCACATTCAAAGGAAAGTAAGCACAGATTGAAAACTGGAAATGCAGGAAAGAATGAAGAGAAACAGAAAAGATAATGAACAGATAAATGTTCATAAATATTGTTTTACGGGGTAGTAGTATAAAGGTCTCCCAGAGAGTAAAATATATGCAGAATTAATATTCAAGACAATAGTAGCACAAAAGTCAGGGAAGCAAAAATCAAATTAAAAGTTTCCTAAGCAGGCCAGGAGCCGTGGCTCATGCCTGTCTCCCCAGCACTTTAGGAGGCTGAGGCTAGAGGACTACTTGAGCCCAGGAGTTGTAGACTAACCTGGGCAACATAACAAGATTTTGTCTCTCTCTCTCTCTCTCTCTCTCTCAAAAAAAAAGTGATCATTTCCTAAGGTATTGGCATTTGGGTGGACGAGTTAAAGTAATTAATTGTATCAAATTATATAGAATTCATAATTTAATCATTTCTACAACTACCCAGATTAGTAACTAACAAGCTTGTAGAGAGAACAATGGAATAATGAAATAATTAATTCAAAGTCAGCCAAGTCAGGGACAAAAGGAACATTCATCAACGTTAAGTCAAACCCTAGATAGAAAGTGAGATGGTTTGAAAATAGAAAAAAGTAAGATTGCTCAATTCATTGGTAATTACATGCATGTAACTGCACGAAATAGCAATTTATTTGTAATGACAGTGATATATTTTATAGCACTGTGAATAACTGTTTGGGCATTCTTTTATGGATCAACATTTAAAAGATCTTTAGTTTTTCCTCTTAAAACAAAGACTACTTAAAAATTCATGTACAGACACTTCCATTCCTATTTCTGTAGAATGTATTCAAAGACGATTAAATATGGGAGAATAGGGAAACATATCTAAAAGTCAGATATTAACAGCAAATACCACCCCCAACACACAATGTATTACATTTTCTTTCTACCAACAATATCTGGCAGTGTCCACATCCCACATGGTTTTGTTTCTGTATAAACATTTAGGAATCCCACAAAATCCATGGATGGGAGAGAGAGTGTGTCCTGTGGACTATCGATGATTGTGTTATCCCCTCCCTTCCTCCATAAAAAGGGGACCCAGATGCAGAAGTCACCATATTCCCCAGCTAGGCACACACTGCCTGCATCTCAGGTGTGGGATCAGCAGGACAAGCTCCATAATCATGGGGGGACCTGTGTCCACCTCTCTCCCAAGCCAGTCTCTCCTGGCGAGTTTGGGGTCCATACAAACTACAAGAGGGTGCATGTGTGTACTTATTTTGAGTTAACGTCACTAGGATTATTAGGCCCTGCACTATTTAAATTGTTCTGCTCTTTGGAAAATTTTTTTGTTGTTGTTCCTTTTTGAGTTGGAGTCTCATTCCATTGCCCAGGCTGGAGTGCATTGGCACACACACAGCCATCCTCTGTGACCTG
>NW_007002256.1:0-639 GCF_000164805.1 Carlito syrichta
ATATCTTCAGTTGTCTGTAAAGAGCAGATGGTCGTTTATATAGTCTTGAAACTTGGCTTTGAGATTGGTATCAAAAAGACAGAGAAGGGCAATTTGTGGTAAATACGGATTAGGTCATATCGCCCTCCATGATTAGTTATGCTGAAATGACTGAGAATACCTTGTAAGAGTACGAGAGGCCAGGCGCGGTGTCTCAAACCTGTAATTCCAGCACTTTAGGAGGCGAGACAAGAGGATTGCCTGAGCTCATGGGTTCGAGAACAGCCTGGACAATTTGGTGAGACCTCATCTCTACAATGGATCAAAAAATTAGCTGGATATGGTGGCACGTGCCTGTGGTTCCAGCTACTTGGAAGACTGAGGCGGAAGGATCACCTAAGTCCAGCAGGTCGATGTTGGGGTGGCCATGAGCGTGCCACCACACTCCAGCCTGGGCGATGGAGAGATTCCAACTCAAAAAAAAAGTACAAAAAGGGACTCTCCCCCGCAAATGAATTATCTTTTGGAGGGCAAGCCTCTTGTATTACAGGCTTTCTCCGCTAGGTAAGTGTTCTAGGAACCCAATGGCATCAGTGTTCCAGTTAGCACTGTTTTGAGAGGTTGTGTTCTCGAGAAACAACTCAAGTTGTGGCAAGCAGG
>NW_007002257.1:0-506 GCF_000164805.1 Carlito syrichta
AGTGGCCAAAGCTGCAGTGGCCGGGAGCAAGCCACAACTATTCAACTTGGGCGATGGAGTCAGACTATGACTAATAAAAAAAGTAAAAAAAGGGAAAAAAAGAAGAGCAACCATTTGTGTATAGAGTTGACATCACTCTGAACACACAGAAATCATTTGGGAAGGAGGCCCAGGCTTGGGCCTAGAGTTCCTGAAAGATGGTTGATTGACAAACAATGGGGCGGTGGCTTTGGGAGGTCGAGGCAGGGAACCGCTGGAGCACAGGAATTTGGAACAGCCTGCACCACTACATAGCGAGACCTCATCACTTCCCTAAAAGCAAACACTGGATTGCTCATGGTGGTGTTCACAGTCCCAGATACATGGGATGCAGTGGCCTCTATCCTGGGGCCTTCCATAGTGCCAGCCATGCCCACAGAATTTGTGAGTCACGGCCGGGCACCATGGCTCATGGCCGTCAGGCCCATGCCCTGGGAGGCAGTGGCAGGAGGCTGCCTGAGCCCAGG
>NW_007002258.1:0-500 GCF_000164805.1 Carlito syrichta
AAAATGGTTCAGTGACTGATCCATCTCTGTCATAAATTCCCTACTGAATAGCTTTCCACCAGGAAAGCTAAATCTTCTATGTAATGGGTGTGCTAATGACCAGACCTCCTCTATTTTGTGTTCCCCAGTAACAGGACCTCCTCAGTGTTTGGTGCCCTAGTGAGGTGGCTATGCTCACTAATGTTTGGCCTAGTGACTAGCCCTCCTCTGTAACAGGCTTCCCAGTATTTGGACCTCCTCCATGTTAGAAACTCAAGAGACAAGACTTTCTCTATGATGGATATTCCTGTGACTGGGCCTCATCAGTGATGGATGCCCCAGTGATTGTCCCTGTGACATACCATCATTCATAATGGGTGCCCCAGTGACTGACTTTCTTCCATATTGGGTGTCCTAGTTGCTGGCTATCCTCTGTGATTGTTAAGTCATTTGCCCTCTTCTGTGATGGATGCACTAGAGACTGGTATTCCTCTGTTTTGAGTGCCTCATTGACTACCAGT
>NW_007002259.1:0-726 GCF_000164805.1 Carlito syrichta
CTTCAAAGAGAAGGCAAAGACCATGTGATACACATTTTGGAGGAGGCCGAGTCACTGGAAGACCCATTATGAAGGAGTCACAGTTTTTGTGACACCATTGCAGAAGAAGGCTACAGACTAGGACAAGCATCACTGAGGAATGACAGACACTGGGGCACTCATCACAAAAGAGGACTTGTCACTAGGACACCCATTATGGAGGAAGTCCATCTACTGAGACATCCGTCACAGGGTAGGACTTGTCACTAGGTCTTCCATTGTTGAATAGGGCCACTCACCAGGACACCAATCGCAGAAGAGGGCTATTCAATGGAATATTCATCAAAGAGGAGAACCAGTCACTGGTAACCAATCACAGATGCATACTAGTAACTAGGCACATATTATAGAAGAGGGCCAGTCACTCTGGCATTCATAATAGAAAAGACTTCTCATTGGGACATCCATCAGAGTGGAATTTAGTCAGTTGGACAACCATTACAGAGGAGAGACAGTCTCTGTGGCTCCCATCACCAAGAAGAGCTAGTTACTAGAGCATTCATTATAGATGGGGGCCAGTCACTAGGCACCAATCATTGAGAAGGAGCACAAAAAGCACAACTATCAACAAAGATGGTCAATCACTGTGGCTTCCATGCAGAGGATTGACAGTCACGGGGGCACATCTATAGAGGAGGGCTTGTCACTGGGGCACCCATAAGAGAAGAAGGCTGTTCCCTGGGGCAC
>NW_007002260.1:0-482 GCF_000164805.1 Carlito syrichta
CTTTCATATTGCCAAGATAAGAGTAAAAGATACAAATTCTGGGATTAAAAAAAAATTAGTTATGGAGTGCTTGTGTTTAACAGTTAATATCCCACTGAACAGGAAAGATGCTTGAAATATTTGGTAAACTGTATGGCAAAAGTACCAGAAAACCATTACTAATACCAGACCAATCAGAATAGATGCCACCCTGTACACCAAACTGACAATTGACTGATAATTAATGTGGTTTTAGTAGAAACTCTACAGTAGAAAACAGAAAGAAGAGAGTGAGAACATATTCAAAGTGTCTAAGAAATAAAATTTTACTTTAGTTAATCATTAAGGAATAAACTAGTTTCAGAATTCTAAACTGCAATATGTTTGCTAGGATACAATAAAGAAATTGCTGTCAAAGTTCTGAGGAACAATAAGAGTGACAGTTACCATTCCTTATAACTGTTTTATTTCTTAACTCTATACTAAGGCAATACCTTCTATAA
>NW_007002261.1:0-480 GCF_000164805.1 Carlito syrichta
CAGCCTCCCAAAGGCGCGGGATTACAGGCTGAGCCACCGAGCCCGGCTGGATTTTAATTAAACTATTTGCTAGCAAAATCCTTCCACTGTCCCAGAAACCGGGACTCGGCAGGACATGATGACCCAGAGTATTGAAGTGGATACATTCTTTGGTGCCTTATAGTTCTTTTTTTCTTTCTTTTTTTTTTGAATCAGAGTCGCACTTTGTCACCAGGCTGGAGTACAGTGGCATACTCATGACCATCCCAGTGTGGACCTGCTGGGCTCTGGCAGTCCTTCTGCCTCAGTCTTCCAAGTAGCCAGAACTACAGGCACACACTACCACCCCTGGCTAATTTTTTATTTATTATAGATATCTCTCCCAGGATGGTCTCAAACCTGTGGGCTCAGGCAATCCACTTGTATGGCCTCACAATGTGTTGGGATTATAGGCTGAGCCACTGAGCACGGCCTAGTGTATTATAATTCTTATCTGAAATC
>NW_007002262.1:0-880 GCF_000164805.1 Carlito syrichta
ATTTTGTGGCCTAATATGTGGTTTATCATAGATAATGTTCCGTGTAAACTTAAAAAGAATTTGTATTTGCTATTGTTGTTCTGCTATTGGTGGATGGAGTGTTGTCCTGTGTAGAATAAAATCTGTCAGGTCTAGTTAGTTTGCAGTGTTACTTATGTCACCTTGTGAAGCAGGTTCACTGAGCACTGGTTATCAACTTGTTTGAGTCCAGTGAGTCAGAGCAACCCTTGTGTACAAGTTGCCTGAAATGGGTGTGTTACTTAAAGATGGGTAGTAAGGAACATAGAGCCCTGGATTCTTTGTAAGCTGGTCCCCAAGACTAAGGAAATCTACCCAACATAGATGGAGTCTCATGTGCGCACGTCCCACTTCTACCACAGCTGGGAGACTCTGGAAAGCAACCTGGCAGTTTCCCTCCACAGTCTTTGCAATCTGTTTTCTACATGCCCTGAATGTTATTCCCTGACTCAGACAAATATGGTGGTATATTTTCCTACAAATGCTTTTATCAATGTCACATTAGGGACTGTTCAGGCCTGAGAATATTCCTAGGCAAGTGAAACAAAGACAAGCCCTCGATCCAATCCCTCAGGGATCCACCAAATATGTCAACATGAACTGTTTCTTCAAGAAAAAGGTCATTTCTGCCTCTTCTGGTACCAGCTAGCCACACCAGGAATATAGATCACTGTCTCCCAAAATACCACTCAGCTGAAGAGTTGAAGATAGTAAAGGTAAGTTAAAAAAATATGCTCCATTTGTCAGCTTCTTTCATCATTATATATTCTCCTCTTTATTATGTTTTTCATTAGCAGTTCAGAGCACTGAAAAAAAATTGATTCTTACAGTTTTGTCAATTTTAACATTGCTTTAGCAGAGA
>NW_007002263.1:0-478 GCF_000164805.1 Carlito syrichta
CCTCTTTTGATGGACAGCACAGTTGGTTTCATGTTCTTGCTATTGTAAACAATGCTGCCATCAACATACGTGTGCAGGTATATTTTTCACAGAGTGATTTGAGTTTCTCTGCATATATTCCCAGTAGGGGAATTGCAGGGTCATATGGAAAGTTGATTTTTAGATCTTTTAGGAATCACCACACTGTTTTCCATAGAGGCAGTAAGTACTAATTTGCACTCCCACTCATAGTGTAGAAGTGTTCCCTTTTTGCTGTATCCAAAGTATATTACAAAGCTACAGTATATTGCTGATTTCAAAGTATATTACAAAACTATAGTAAATATAAAGTATGGCATGAGCATAAAGACATGCATATATACCAATAGGACAGAAATTAATTTATGCATATATGGTCAATTAATAATCAATAAGGATGCTAAGAATATAAAGTGAGGAATGGAGAGTCTGCTTAACAGGTAGTATTGGAGAAATTGGA
>NW_007002264.1:0-651 GCF_000164805.1 Carlito syrichta
AATGGTTTCCCTATCACTGTGTAATAGATGTATATATTTATGAGATACATGTGATATTTTGATACAAGCATACAACGTGTAATGATCAAATCAGGGTAATTTGGATATTCATCACCTCAAGGTTTTATCATTTGTTTGTGTAAGGAATATCCTAATTCCACTCTTCTAGTTATTTTGAAATATACAATAAAGTATTGATTATATATTGATAACTATAATTGCCCTATTGTGCTACATAGCACTAGATATTACTTATTTTATCTAACTGTATTTTTGTAACCATTAATCAACCTTTCTGTGCCCTTCCCAATCTTTGGTAAACATCATTCTCCTCTCTATCGCCATGAGATCAGTTTTTTTTTATCTCCCACAGAAGAGTGAGAATCTGCAATATTTGTCTTTCTCTGACTGACTTATTTCACTTGACATAATGCCCTCCAGTTCCATACATGTTATTGCAAATGACAGGATTTCATTCTTTTTTGTGACTGAATAATATTCCCTATGTATACTCTCCAAAATTTTTTTATCCATTGATGGGCACTTAGCTTGTTTCCACGTCTGAGCTACTGTAAATAGTACTGCAATAAACATGGAAATGCAGATATCTCTTCAGTATATTGATTTCCATTCTTTTGGATATACCTAGCA
>NW_007002265.1:0-458 GCF_000164805.1 Carlito syrichta
AGACAGCTAGATAGCTTGTTTGCTAGCTAGTTATGTCAGCTAGATAGTCAGCTAGTTAGTCAGTTAGCAAACCAGTTAGTTACTTGGCTAACTAGCTGAATAGCAACTCAGGTAGCTGGTCAACTAACTAGTGGGCTCGCTCACTTTCCATCAGGTCAGCTTAATATTCAGCTCACTCACCTGCCAAGCAGTCAGAAAATTCGTCGACTAGCTCACCACCCAACAGGTCAACTAACTTGTTGACTCACTCGCAGGCCAACAGTCAGTGAACTAATAAGCTTGCTCACCAGCCCACTAGTTAAGTCAGCTCACGCATTGACTCACTCGCCGGCCAACTAGTTAAGGCGCCTCATTGATTGGCTCACTCATCGACTGACTAGTTAAGTCTGACCATTCGGCTCTCACCAGCTGACTAAATACAGCTGACCACTTGCAAGCTGACTAAATACAGCTGACCA
>NW_007002266.1:0-455 GCF_000164805.1 Carlito syrichta
AAACAAAAAAAAAAAAAAAAAAAAAAAAAAAAAAAAAAAGAAAATGCAGGAGACACCCAGAGTAGGCAACCAATTCCTGATCAAAACCCCAGGTGTTCATACCATAAGAGATAAGGGTGACAAGTGGGACCTCATCAACCTTAAAAATTTCTGCAAAGCAAAAGAAATCATCAAGAGAGTTAGGAGACAGCTCACATAATGGGAAAAAATTTGCCAACTGTACACCTGACAAAGGCCTAGCATACAGGAGCTACAAGGAACTCACACATGCCGAAAGGAAAAAAACAAACAGACCCATTAAAAAGTGGGCAAAAGACATGAATAGAGACTTCTCTAGAGAAGATATACAAGCAGCCAACAGACACATGAAAAAGTGCTCAGCCTTAGTCATCATCAGAGAAATGCAAATCAAAATCACATTGAGATACCACCTAACTCCCGTAAGAATGATCATC
>NW_007002267.1:0-449 GCF_000164805.1 Carlito syrichta
AAGGGTGTGGCGAGCCATGATTTTGCCACTGCACTCCAGCCTGGGGGACAGTGAGACCCCGATACTCCCTCAAGCAAAAGAAAAGCAGCACACAGCTCAGACTTCTGCTCACGGAGTCGATCTGTTTGTCCGCCTGTGATTAGAGCAGCTGCCATCTCACAAGTCGTCCCCACCTCCCTCGGGGCTGCCCTCTCTACACCAGGCAGGTCCTCGTCAGCCGGTCAGACTGGCCCACAGGGCACTGCCCAGGGGTCAACAGAATCCAGCTGCTCTCCCCGCTAATCCAGAGTCAGTCCCAGTGGCAGGAGGCTCCCTGCCGGAGGCGGTCTCCTCCTTGCACCCGAGGTGACACGTCCTGTGTGCACCGTCTCCAATTTACCCCTGGGCTCGGCTGACCCCGAGAGAGGGTGTCTCTGATATCGCTGGGACAGCATGGGTATTGTAGGAGT
>NW_007002268.1:0-440 GCF_000164805.1 Carlito syrichta
GGCCGAGGCACAGCCGCGTCTCTTCCAGAGAAGCCCAGGACCTTCTGCGAGCGGGAGAGCAAGTTCACCGTGCGGTTCTTCACGCTGCAGTTCTTTGTCCACTTCTCCTCGCTCATGTACGTGGCTTTCATCCTGGGCAGGTGAGCCCCGCCGACTCCGTCTGCCAGCTGGGTGCCCGCCTCTAGCGTGGCAAGACCTCTTATTTTAATTTTAACGTAAACAGGCAGAGGCGGGATCTTACTGTGTTGCCCAGGCTGGTCTCAAACTCCCGGCCTCCAGAGGTCCTCCTTCCTCGGCCTCCCAAATAGCTGGGATCATAGGTGTGAGTCACTGTGCCAGGCCCGGTTTGATTTTTAAGATAGTTCGTAGCCGGGCATGGTAGCACCCGCCTGTAGTTCCAGCTGCTTGGAAGGCTGAGGCGGAAGGATCGCCGGAGCCCA
>NW_007002269.1:0-1048 GCF_000164805.1 Carlito syrichta
TGGAACGGAATGGATTGGCATGGAATGGAGTGGAATGGAATGGAGTGGATTAGAATGAGGTGGAATGGAATAGAGTGGAATGGAATAGAGTGGAATGGACGGAATGGTATGGAATGGAATGGAATCGAACAGAGAGGAAAGGAATTTCAGTAGAATGGAATGGAATGCAGAGGAATTGAATGGAATCAATGAAATGGAGAGGAATTGAATGGAATGGAGAGGAATTGAATGGAATGGAGAGGAATGCAATGGAATGGAATGCAGGGGAATGGAATGTAGAGGAATGGAATGGAATGGAATGGAATGCAGGGGAATGGAATGTAGAGGAATGTAATGGAATGGAATGGAGATAAATGGTATAGAATAGAATGTAGAGGAATGGAAATAAATGGAGAACCATGGAATTGAATGGAGAGGAATAGAATGTAATGGAAAAGGAAAGAATGGAATGGAATGGAAGGGAATAGAAAGGATTTGAAGGGAATGGAATTGAATGGAATGGTGAAGACTGGAGGGGAAAGGCATGGATTGGAATGGAGTGGAGAGCAAAGGAATGGAATGGAATGGAATGGAGAGAAATTGAATGGAATTGAATGGAGAGAAATGGAATGGAATGAAATGGAATGGAAGGGAAAGAAGAGAAATGGAATGGAATGGAGAGGAGTAGAATGGAGAGGAATGGAATGCAATAAAATGGAGAGGAATGGATTAGACTTGAATGGAATGGAAAGAAATGGAAAGTTATGGAATATAAAGGAATGGAATGGACAAGAATGGAATGGAATGGAATATAGAGGAATGGAGAGGAATTGAATGTAATTAAATGCAGAGGAATGGAAAGGAATAAAAAAGAATGGAAAGTAATGGAATGAAATAGAATGGAATGGAGTGGATTGGAGTGGAGTGGAGTAGAATTGAGTGGAATGGAATGGAAAGGATTTGAATGGAATGAAAAGGAATGGAATGAAATGGAGTGGAGTGAAATGGAATGGAGTGTAATGGAATGGAATATAATGGAAAGGAATGGAGTGGATTGGAATGGAGTAGA
>NW_007002270.1:0-429 GCF_000164805.1 Carlito syrichta
AAAGAAAGAATGGTGTGGAGAGGATTGGAATGGAATGCAGAGGACTGGAATGGAATGGAAATTAATGAAACAGAGTGGAATGAAATGGAGTGGAGTGGGGGTGGAATGGAATGGAATGGAGAGGATTGGAATGGAATGGAGAGGAATGTAATGAAATGGAATGGAATGGTAAAGGAATGGAATGGGGAGGAACAGAATGGAGTAGAGAGGAATGTAATTGAATGGAATGGAATAAAATGGAATGGAAAGGAGTGGAATGGAATGGACAGGAATGATATGGAGTGGAATGGCAAGGTAGGTAAGGGAATGGAGAAGAATGGAGCGAAATGGAATGGAATTGAGAGGAATAGAATGGAATACAATGGAATGGAATGGAATGCAATGGAATGGAGAGGAATGGAATGGAATAGAAACGAATGATATGGAATG
>NW_007002271.1:0-821 GCF_000164805.1 Carlito syrichta
CCTGACTTAACTAGCTTGCCAGCTGTCTAGCCAGCTGACTTATCTAGCCGACTTAGCAAAGTAGCCAGCTGGCTAGCCAACAGACTTAACTAGATAGCTCCCTAGGTAGATGACTGGCTAGTCAGGTGACTTAACTAGGTGATATAACAAGATAGCCTCATGGCTAGCCAGCTCACATAACTAGCTACCTACCTACATAGCCCGTTGGCTTGCCAGCTGAGTTTACTGCCTAACTACTTAGCTAACATGCTGCCCAGTGAGCTGACTTAACTGCGTGACTTAACTAGCTAGCCAGCTGGCTAGCCAGCTGATTTAGCTAGCTAGCTACCTTGCTTTGCAACTAACTAGACAGCTGACTTAACTAAATGACTTAACAAGCTAGCTACTTAGCTAGTCAGATGACTTAACTAACTGACTTAACTAGCTAACTACCTAGCTAGCCAGCTGACTGGTCAGCTGACTTAACTAGCTGAATTATGTATCTAGAGTGCTGGCTGGCCAACAGAACTAACTAGCTGACTTAACCATCTAGCCAGCTGGCTAGCCAACTGACTTCACTAGCTACCCTAGCTAGCTAACTGGGAAGCCAGCTGAATTAACTAGCTGACAACTTTCTAGCCAGCTGGCTAGCCAGCTGGCGTAACTATCTTGCTACCTAGCTAGCCGGCTGTGAAGCCAGCTTAATTAGGTAGTTGACTTAACCTGCTAGTCAACTGGCAATTCAACTGACTCAAGTAGCTGACTTTAGTTAGCCAGCTGGCTAGCCAGTTGGCTAAACTAGCTTTCTATGTAGCTAGCTAGCTGGCTAGCGAGTTGACTTA
>NW_007002272.1:0-592 GCF_000164805.1 Carlito syrichta
GCTATGTCTGTCCCTGTTGCGAGTAATGTGATTTTTGTATATAATGAAAAGGCATGTTTATTTAGTGTGTGTATAACTGTTTTACATAGTGTGCAGATGTATTTGCAGCTAGCTGCATGCTGTATTAGAAATGTTCCTCACTGTTGCAGGTTGAATGAGATTATAACTTCATGGGTGCATATATGAATAAGAAACTATATCTCTCACTGTTGCATGTCACATGACACATGTCTGTAATATGGGAAATGTTGTATGAAATGTGTGTTTAACTGTTTTATGTTGTATGTGGGTGCTCTTGCAACTAGGTTCCTGCTGTCTGAAATGTGTCTCTCATTGTTACACGTGGAATGTGTCTCTCATTGTTACACGTGGAATGAGAGAATGTCACACAGGATGCATTTTTGTATGAGTGATGTTGTTCACTGTTACACAATGTGTAAAATGTGTATCCTATATGGGCATGATGTGCAATATATAAATTTACTTGTACTATGTTTTATGCTTACACCACTGGCTATATGCTGAATTACATGCATGTTTAACTGCTTTCCATTGAATATAGATGTTCATGCAACTTGGAGTATGCTAAATG
>NW_007002273.1:0-727 GCF_000164805.1 Carlito syrichta
CCTCCCAAACTGCTGCAATAACAGGCTTTCCATTTGGTTGACCTCCTGGTCTTCCTGCCTGGTTTGAACTCTGGGCTTGAGGTGATCCTCTCGCCAAGTCCTCTCCTCACCCAAGATATTTTGGGTTTTGCTTGGGGTGGAGATGGGGGTTTGCTATGGCGTCCATCATAGTCTAAGTTCCCAGGCTCCAGCCATCTTCCCATCTTGGCCTCCCTGAGTGCAGAGGAGAGAGATGTGAGTCTCCTGGCCAGACCCGCCACCCTCGATGGTTTGAGAGTCACACCCTACCTTTCCAAGAGGCAGTCCCTAGAAGTGAGCAGGTCCACCCTGGGGAACAAGGCAGGCTATGTTGTGTGAGCCCTGGCAGAGACATGTCCCTGTGCCAAGCGCTACCCACTAGAGGGCTTGGTGTGAGAATCAGGCCACCCTCTACTGGGTCCTGGAATGTCAGAAGGGAGGGGGCCTCATGGTGGGGCACCAACAGTATTGTGGAGGCCATGCGTGGGGGTTCACACCTGTCCTCCCAGCGCTCTGGGAGGCTGAGGTGAAAAGATGGCCTGGTCCCTGGGGATTAAGACTAGCCTGGGCACCTTGGCGAGACCTCAACTCTACAAGAAGGCAAAAAAATGAGTCGAACATAATGGTGCATACCTGTCGTCCCAGCCACTCGGGAGGCCACAGCAGGAGGATTGCAAGAGCCCAGCAGGTGGAGGCCACGGTGGCCAAT
>NW_007002274.1:0-478 GCF_000164805.1 Carlito syrichta
ATTCCATTCCATTCCATTCCATTCCATTCCATTCCTTTCAATTCCATTCCTCTCCATTCCTTCCCTGTCCATTCCATTCCTCTCCATTCCATTCCAATCTATTTCATTCCATTCCATTGCATTCCACTCGATTACGTTTCTCTCAATGAAATTCGTTTTCATTCCTTTTTATTCCATTCCTTTCCTGTCCATTCCATAATTCCGTTCAATACCACTACATTCTTTTCCACTCCACTCCAACCAATCCATTCCACTCTTTCTATGCCATTGCATTCCACTCCATTCCATTCCAATCTTCTCCATTTCATTAAATCTTGTCCATTCAATTCTATTCTATTCCATTCCTCTCCAATCAATTCCATTCTATTCCATTCCAATACTCTCCTTCCCATTCCATTCCTTTCCATTCCATTCCAATCCTCTCCATTCCATTTATATCCATTTTATTCCATTTCTCTCCATTCTATTCCTCTCCATT
>NW_007002275.1:0-831 GCF_000164805.1 Carlito syrichta
AACATCTATCAGATGGCAGCCTTCAGAAGGATCCTTCAGAGGGCATCCATCAGGGGGCATTTGTCAGTGTATATTGATCAGAGGGCACCTACCAGAGGGCAGCCTCCAGAGGGCATCTATCAGAGGGCAACGATCAGAGGACATTCATCACAGGATATCCATCAGAGGACATCCATCAAAGGATATCCATCACAGCACATCCATCAGAGGGAAAACTTCAAAGGGCATGTTTCAGAGGGCATCCATCAGGGGACTTCCATGAGATGGAATCCTTCAGAGGGCATCCATCAGAGGGTGTTCAACAGAAGACTTCCTTCAAAGAACATAGGCGGGCATCTATAAGCAGGTATCTATCAGAAGACATCCATTAAATTACATATAACAGAGGGCATATATCAGATAGCAGTCTTCAGAGGGCATTCATCAGCAAGTATTTATCAGAGGACATTCATAACAGGCCATCAATCAGAGGGCATTCATTAGAGGGCATCCATCAATGGATATCCATGAAAGGACATCATTCAGAGGCATCCATTAGAGGATTTCTATAAGAGGAAATTCATACAGACCATCCATCAGAAGGCATCCATCAGAGGGTATGTGACTGTGGAGTCCGTTGAGTCAAAAATATTCAGAGTAGGCAGCATGCTGAAGACCCAGGGAAAATGTAGTGTTGCAGCTAGACTCCAACGGCAACCAGCAGGCAGAATTACCTCTTCCTCTGGAGATGTCAGTCTTTTTTATCTCTTAAGACCTTCAACTAATTAGATTACGGCCACCATTTAACAGATGGAGGGTCATCTCGCTGTACTCAAAATCTCCCAATTTGAA
>NW_007002276.1:0-421 GCF_000164805.1 Carlito syrichta
GCTGACAATGCTGATATGAAGATTTTCACATCCCATCCCTACACTTCGGGTAGCTTTGTGGCCAGAACCCTTATGGACTTGTCCAAATAACTTTTTTTTCCCCCAAAGGCAATAATGTACTCCCCCAAGAAAAATATCTTCGGTAGTTCTTTTGAAATGTTAAAATTTCTATCTATCTATCTATCTATCTATCTATCTATCGATCTATGCTTGTACTTTTCAAGTCACAAATCTGTCACTTTAATTTCTTCATTGAAATACTTTAAATATACTCATATGCTCACTGAGAACATATTAATACTTGTTTAATAACAAGCATACAACCATGTGGCACTGGGTGCTGACCTGACACTGCCTAGTGCTGCTGACGTTATCTCCAATCACATCAGCCGTCCACCTCCTCACCCTCCACTCCTTCGCC
>NW_007002277.1:0-418 GCF_000164805.1 Carlito syrichta
AGAGACTCTCAGAGTTTGAAGATTGAATTATTGAGTCAACCCAGTTTGACCAAAAAAAAAAGAAAAAATTGAGAAAAGAATTAGAAAAAATGAGCAAGACCTACCAGAGGTCTGGAATCTTATAAAAAGACCAAAATCTATGGCTGATTGGCATTCCTGAGAGAGAAGGGGGATACAGAAAACACCCTTAAAAAAGTCTTCCAAGAAAACTTCCTGTATTTTGCTAGAAAGGTAGCACTGCAGACACAAGAAGTTTAGAGAATTATCATGAGGAATACATGAGAAGACCATCCCCAAGGCACATAAGACTTAGACTTGTCAAGGTGAACACTAAAAAAATAATTCTAAAAGTAGCTAGAGAAAAAGGTTAGACAACTTGCAATCAGATGACCTCAAAGCAGAAAACTTACAAGCCGGA
>NW_007002278.1:0-2998 GCF_000164805.1 Carlito syrichta
GGGAGGCCGACATGGGAAGATGGCCAGAGCCTGGGAACTGACCATGCTGGACACCATAGCAAGCCATCACCTCGACCCCAAGCAAAACTCAGAAAACCATGGATGAAGGAAGGCCTTGGCTTGAGGATCGCCTCCGCCCCAGAATTCAAGACCAGGCTGGAAGACCAGGATGTCAAACAAATGGAAAACCTGCAATAGCAGCAGTTTCGGGGTCCCAGGACAAGAGAATGGGCCGAATTGGGTGGTTTGAGAGCAACCTGGGCAACCTAGTGAGGAAGGAAAAGAAAGAAAGAAAGAATGGAAGGAAGGAAGGATGGAAGAAAAGAAAGAAAGAAAGAAAGAAAGAAAGAAAGAAAGAAAGAAAGAAAGAAAGAAAGAAAGAAAGAAAGAAAGAAAAGAAAAGAAAGAAGGAAGGAAGGAAGAAAGGAAGGAAAGAAGGAAGGGAAGGAAGGAAAGAAGGAAGGAAGGAAGGAAGGAAGGAAGGAAGGAAGGAAGGAAGGAAGGAAGGAAGGAAGGAAGAAAGAAAGAAAGAAATTCCCCCACAAATCTTCTGCCCTCAGTCCTTCACCCCGGTCCCCCATATGTGAGGGTCCCCCAAGCTTGACACCTTCCAGCCCCAATCACCCAATGGCTGCCAAAGCACTGACGTGGGATTTCCCAAGACTCTCCTGATGGTTTCCTGCCAGTTCTCCTCTCCAAGGGGAGAAATGTGCCCAAGGTAGGTCAACCCTCTGATTCGGCAATGAGGACCTTCTGCCAAGAAAGGCAAGGGACACATCCCTCACTCGGGGGTATTCCTTTCACCCAATCCCAATTTTCATGGCTCTAAAGCCAGGGCCCTGTGAACACACCATGTGCAATAGAGAATCTGTGTATGATTCTGATGTTTTGCAGACAGGGACTGACTCTGTGGACAAGGCTGGGGATCGGGGACACGACGGTCTTTCTCCACCACCTTCAAAATCACAGGCTCCTGTGATCCCCCCGCCTCAGTCTCCAGAGTGGCTGGGACGACGGGCATCTCGACCTCAGATCCCCTGTTTGGATGGGTGCGGAGATGCGGTCTCCCTGCATGTCCCAGGCTGGCCTTGGGCTCCTGGCCTCCAGCCATCCTCCTACCTCTGTCTCCCAGAGTGCTGGGATTCCAGGTGTGGGCAGTCGAGCCAGGGCTTCTGGTTCATTTTTGACAAAGGATTGAGGCTGGGTTCGGGGGCTCAGCCTCATCATCTCAGTGCTTTCAGGGGCTGAGACCAATGGCTGACCCCAGTCTACATGCCAAGACCCACCTGAGAAACTTGGCAAGAAATCATCTCTACCCTCCATCCCAAATTAGCCTGGTGTGGTGGTGCACACCTGTCGTTTTGGTTCCTCGAAAGGCTGGTGAAAGCCTCGCTGGAGCTTGGCAGGGTGAGGCTGCTGTGGCAGGGAGTGAGCCACCACCCTCCAGCCTGGGCGACGGAGTGAGATGCAAAGGAAAAAAAAAAGATCATCCATTTGTGTATGGAGTTGGGATCATCGTGAACAGACAGAGATCATTTGGAAATGAGGCCCCAGGCTTAGCCCTAGAATTTCCGAAAGATGGTGGATTGGCAGACAATCAGGCTGTGGCTTTGGGAGGCTGAGGTGAGGGACCGCTGGAGCCTGGGAGTTCGAGCCCAGCCTGGGCCACATAATGAGAACTCATCGCTCCCCGGAACACAAACACTGGAGTTGCACATGGTGGCACTCGCAGTCCAGGCTACACAGGATAAGATTACCTCCATCCTGGGTGTTCCTTTTCATCACCACTGCCAACAGACCCATGCAAGTCCAGGCTGGACACTGTGGCTAACGTCCATCAGTCCCATGCCCTGGGAGGCAGATATGGGAGGCTGCCTGAGCCTAGGAGTTACAGACAAGCCCAGGAGACATGGCAAGACTGTATCTTAGCGAGAGGACCCCAAAATCGAGTCTGGCGTTGTGGAGCCTGGAGTCCCACGTGCTCAGGGGCTGATGCGGGATGACAACCTGAGCCTAGCAGGTTAAGTCCCCAGGAGCCACAATCGTTCTGCTGCACCCCAGCCTGGATAACGGAGACTTTGTAGACAAAAAGACATCTCCCACGTGCACCACGATGGGAGTCCACGGCTTCCCAGGGAAGTGTCCACGTGGTTGGCAGACAATGGAGTGATCGGGAGAGAAAGGGGACCTCCCCTGGCCTGAAGATTGCAGACCAGGCGACCAGAACCTTGGCTGTCTGCAGCATTGACTGTCTCCCTTGATCGATCTGTGCCCAATGGCCACCCTAGCACAAGGCCGTCTGTCTCATGATGTCACACACTTCTTTTCTGTGAGGCACAAGTGTGGAGTGTTAGACAGGCCTTCTGGGGTGTGTGGCTGAAGACACGGGACCGACGCGCTCATTGGCTACCTTTGAAACCTCCTGCGATCGACAGGCTGAAAAGTGCCTTTTCCTCTTCCAACCCTGAGGATGAATCCGCGCTGGGTGGCAGGTGGTGGTGGTGGTGATAGTGGTGGTGGTGATTATTATTATTCGGTGTCTGAATCCCACTCAGTCACCCAGACCAAAGTGCAGGGTCATGCTCATGGCCACTGAAGACTCCACTTGCCGGTATCAGGCAATCCTCCCACCTCTGCCTCCCAAGTGACTAGAACCACAGGTCTGTGCAAACATGCCCAGCTAATCTTTGGATTTATTTTTAATGATCAAGAGGAGGTCTTCCCCTGTGTCCAGAGATGTTGTCGAATGTGCAGGTTCAGGCCATCTACACACCTATCCCCTGAGCCTGGCCTGTGTTTGTGGTGGTGGCAGGTATTATTATTGTGAAGTGGAGTCCTGCTTTTTCACCCAGGCTGGAACAGAGGGGCTCACTTTCGGACATCATGGCCTTCACTGGCTGGGCTTTGGTGATCCTCCCACTTTGGCCTCCCAAGTGGTCGGAAGGACAGGCATGTGCCACCACGCATGGCTCTATTTTTGGCTTCTTGTAAAGAAGAG
>NW_007002279.1:0-486 GCF_000164805.1 Carlito syrichta
CTTATGAGATGGCTATTTATACTAACTCACTATCTGTTCTCTGTGTTATAAATATTTTTTTCCCATCTCTAGCTGGCAGGAAGAAATAAAATAAAAAGAAGAAAAAACATAACATTACAAACACCTTTCCAAATCATCTGTTTGACTATCAAAATTCCATTAAAATATTTTTGTGATGCAGAAGTTTTTTAATGGAAATTTTTCTGGATGTAGTGCATTTTGATGAGTGAAAGATATCAAGATTCACTATTATGCACCACTAAAAATTTTTTTAAATGCACTGCCAATTAAATTGATACAAGGTTTTCTCATGGAAAAAAAAATTTAAATGCTTATAAGCCACTCTTTCTTTGTCTCTAGTTCTTTCAAGCATCCTCACTCCCATTCTCTCACTGTACCTGCTTCAAGCCTCAGGAGAAATATCAGCATCCTCTGACTCCCTCTGATGCCCCTACCAGCCCCTCCTGAACTCAATGCCCACCTACC
>NW_007002280.1:0-2693 GCF_000164805.1 Carlito syrichta
AAACAAAGTAACTATAAAAGGAAACATCCTAAAGCCAGCAAGAGAAAAAGGCCAGACTACCTACCAGGGAAAACCAATTAGAATACCAGCAGATTTATCCACAGAAACTCTTCAGGCCAGGAGAGCCTGGAGCCCTATCTTCAAAGTTCTAAAAGAGAAACAATTTCAACCAAGAATAACCTACCCAGCCAAACTAAGCTTCATTAGTGAGGGAGAATTGAAATCTCAGCCAGATATCCAATCCCTAAGATCAGTTCAGGAAACAAAACAAGAATCTATTTGTCCTCCACAACAAGATTATCATAACAGAAAGGATGTATACTTAGTATGACATCCACAATCACTGTTGTAAATTTACCTGAACATTTTATTTGTTAAAAAGTAATATCCCATTGTCTTTTAAGATTTCACAATCATCATCCCAATACCATTTTGGATGTACAAGTATCAAGTAAACAACGTCAACTTGTGCTGGTTGGGGACGAATCATCTTATTGAAGAATTATGTGAGGTTTCTGTTTGATTGTTTTAGTAAAGACAGGGTCTCTTTATGTTGCCCAAGGTGGTCTCAGACTCCTGACTTCAAGCAATCCTCCTGCTTTGGCATCCCCAAATGCTGGTATTATAGGTGTGAGCCACTATGCCAGGCTGAGCCACCACACCTGACCTTAAAGTTTTTAATGAAACGTTTCCCATCCAACCTGCTGAATGCTAATGAAACTGTTTGTTCAGTTCATGCATCAGCATCTTCTTATTAAACTTAAAAAAAATATTATCTATTTATTATTTTTTACTATAAAGATGTGGGGTACAATTCAGGGTTAGGTATACAAATGATGATTATAGAGGTACCCTTGTTGATGAGGTATGTCCCTCCCTCCCCTAGCAGTTTCCCTCAACTGCCAATCCCATCCCGCCCTCCGCTGACAGTTTCCCTCTACTGCCAATTGCTTTCTTATGGTATTATAATTGTTCAAGGTCCACTTCCGAGTAAAAACATATGGATTCTGTTCTTTGTTTCTGTGACAGATCACTGAGTATGATCGACTCTAAATCCATCCAAGTTGCTACAAAGTCCATGTGTTTGTCCTTCTTTATGGCTGCATAATATTCCATAGTGTATATGTACCACATTTTTTTATCCAGTGCAGCTTCGATGGACACCATGGTTGGTTCTATGTTTTTGCTATTATGAATAGAACTGCAACAAACATACGTGTGCAGGTGTCTGTTTTGTACAATGATTTGAGTTCCTCCAGGTATATTCCCAATAGGAAAATTGCTGGGACATATGAAAGGTCAATTTCTAGTTCTTTCAGATACCACCACACTGTCATACAAGAAGGTTGCACTAGTTTCCATTCCCACTAGCAGTGTAGAAGCATTCCTTTTCTCCACATCCTCGCCAGCATCTGTTGTTGTTTGTTTTATTAATGATGGCCATTCTTACTGGGGCTAGGTGGTATCTCAATGTGATTTTGATTTGCATTTCTCTGATGATGAGTGAGGCTGAGCACTTTTTCACGTATCTGTCGGTTGCCTGTATATCTTCTTTTGAGAGTGTCTATTCATGTCTTTTACCCTCTTTTTAATGGGGCTGTTTTTTTCTTTTCTTTTCAGTGCATTTGTGTTCCTTGTAGATCCTAGAAGTTAGGCCTGTGTCAGATATACAGCTGGCAAATATTTTTTCCCATTCTTTGGGCTCCCTGCTCTCTTGATGGTTTATTTTGCTTTGTAGAAGCTCATTAGTATGATGAGGTCCCACTGGTCTATCTTATTAGCATCTTCTTAATTAGAATTTAAGTCATTGGTATTATCGTTAGGTATTCCATTGTCCATGTCATTAATTGGCCTAAGATAAATTTTCTTATTTCACCTAATGAGATGCTAAGCCACTTTAGACACTAGAATTTCATTGACCATACTTTTACAGAGGAAATAAGTGAATCCATGGAAAGAGAATGAGTATTCTGTCATTTCATTGTAAGTTATGCTATGATTCCATTCCTTTTTATGAGTCAGACCTTTTATAGAAGGCAGCTGTGATGTACGTTAATCTCACAGAAAGGGGTCCTGGCCAATAAATTATGAACTTGTTAATGACACAGAACTTTATCCTGGCCAATGAATATGTGACAGGCTAATCAGAGCCATTTTCAATCCAAGGCCACTAGTTTCCAAACTGATCAGTGGCTATGTTGGTTCATAGTTAAATTGTCAGAAGGGTTGAGAGACAGCGGGACCCTCACATAGTTCTGGGCAAGCATAAGGAAGGATAACGCTGGCACAGAATTTGCCATGATCAAGTACATAGGACTGGAAATGGAGAGTTTTTACAAAAGTTTCTGTATATGACTATGAAACATTTTGAAGTTCCTCTACTGTTGTGGTCAGCCACAACATTATCTGGGACCACAACATATCTGGGGACTACTCCCTGTGGACTGTGAATGTTACTTTCTGAGGCAAAAGGAGTTTTGAAAATGTACAAGGAGCTTTCACTTTAGGAGATTCTCCTGCATTATCTGGCTAGATCCTAAAGGAATCACAGGTGTCCTAATGGGAAGGCGCAGAGAGAGATGAGTCCAGAAAAGGAAGATAATGATGTGGTCCTGGGTTGGGGAAGAAAGTGGGAGGATGTGAAACCACAAGCTGAGGAATGACATAATATTCAGAAGTTGGTAAAGGGAAGG
>NW_007002281.1:0-432 GCF_000164805.1 Carlito syrichta
GGGAGACTGAGGCAAGTGGATTGCCTGAGCTTGCAGGTTCCAGACCAGCCTGGACAACCTGGCAAGAACTTGTCTCTACAATAATTTAAAATTAGCCATGTGTGGTATCATGCACCTATCACTTCTGGCTACTTGGAAGTCTGATGCATCGCTGGAACCCAGTAGGTCAACACTACGTAGTCATGAAAGTGTCACTGCACTCCATCCTCGGTGACAGAGAGAGACTCCCAACTCAGGAAAAAAAGATTAGAAGAGACTTGCTCTTTAGAATGTTAAAAAAAAAATAGCCAGACTCGGTGGCTCAGCCTGTAATCCTACATGTTTGGGAGACTGAGGTGAGTGGACTGCCTGAGTCTGTGGGTTTGAGACCCACCTGGGCAACTTGGTGAGACCTCATCTCTACAATAAATCAAAAATTAGCCTGGCATGGTA
>NW_007002282.1:0-662 GCF_000164805.1 Carlito syrichta
TATAGCATGCTATATAGTACATTGACTAGGTTTTATGTTTATCTGGAAATTAATTGAGGGTAAATATTACATATTCCTTCTACACTTTTCACTAAAGACTGACCATAATAAGTATTACCCAATTCTAATTCTGTTTCTACTTACTTTTTACTGATACCATTCAAAGAATAAAATGTTAAACATTATATAGACAAACTTTAGAAGTACCATAAGGCTTACAAAAAATATGAGCTTAAAAATTGAATTTATATATTGCTAGGCTAAAGTGCCATTAAACATTAACATAATAAAATATTAATTTCTAACATAATAAAATATTAATTTCTATGAGGGATTCTGCTTACCCTATTCAATTTGCTATTAAGTTACAAACAGATAAAGTTCAAAATTCTAATTGGCAACAGTGAATACAAAACACTTCCTATAGAGATTTTTCTTTTTAATGAGCTCTATATTACCAGAAAAATACTAGAGAAATGAAATTTACCATCTCTTTTCTGTCTCTCCTCCTACCATGATTAAAAAAAAATAAACTATCAGTTAAAAACAATATGCTCTGCTCTGGTAATAAAAAGAAGAAATTAGAAATGCATAGGAAATTGCTTATCACACAAATAATGGAAAGGAGCCAAAG
The DNA here is from genome assembly GCF_000164805.1 of Carlito syrichta. Lineage (NCBI taxonomy): Eukaryota > Metazoa > Chordata > Mammalia > Primates > Tarsiidae > Carlito > Carlito syrichta. Next base: position 635 of record NW_007002282.1, read on the forward strand.
GCATCTAAGATAATGCACAAGAAATAAC
>NW_007002283.1:0-753 GCF_000164805.1 Carlito syrichta
CCTCAGGTGTCCTTGGAGGACAGGTATAGATAGGTCTGGGTTTGTTGTTTCTTACCACCTCCTAAAACAGTAGAAGCAGTACTGTTTTATGTGAAGCCTGAGAGTTTGTGGTTCTGTAACCAGACATCACTACCTGGCTCTTCTAACGGCATGAAAGTTTTCTCCATTCTGGGACTGTCTGAACCCGTTCTGAATCTCAGCTTTTCTGTCCGCTGAACACACACTCAGGTGCTTTGGGTGTTTTTCTCGACATTAGGTTTATTGGCAGGAACTTCATGACTTCCAAAATGTGACTGTGTTCCCATCCAGACAGCTTGAACATGGGGCAAATAATAAGTAAAAACACTTTACTGCTATGTTGCTTATTTTTCAAAACAATTTTCTTCCAATTATATGATTTCCTTCTCCCCCAGAATAAGCATTTTTAAGTTCCTTTTACAGATGAGAAAAAGCAGGATCTGACGTGTGAAGTGCTGTGGCCTAGTGCCAGGTCGTCTATCTAGTTCTGGGTTCTCCACAAGCCCACACTCCTCCTCTCTTATGGTCCTCACCTCCTCCTCTGACCCTCATCACCACCAAAAACGCTTTTGATTCTGGAAAAGAAATGCATGTGGTCCCCGTGACCTTTGTGCTACCAGAAGCTTTGGATGGTGCCCCAAGTAAAGCTGGGCACATGAGAAATGAAATGAAAATCACATAGGCATCTGACAAAAGTTGCTTCTTCCCTTCTGCATTTTAGGACCTAAAGTTCTG
>NW_007002284.1:0-692 GCF_000164805.1 Carlito syrichta
AAGTCAGCTAGCAAATCAACTAGTTACTTAGCTAAGTAGTCAGCTAGCAACTTGGCTAGCATATGAGTTAACTTGAGGGCACCCTCACTTTCCATCATGTCAGCTAAATAGTAGGCTTGCTCACCTGCTAACCGGCCAGCAAAATAGTGGTTTTGCATGCCAGCCAACAGGTCAACAAACTTGTCAGCTTGCTCGCAGGACAACAGGTCTGCTAACTAGTTGGCTCACTCACAAGTTGACTAGTTAAATCAGCTCACTGGTCGGCTCACTAGCTGGCAGACTAGTTATGGCAGCACATGCGTCAGTTTACTCACCAGCAGACTAGATAATTCAGCTGACCAATCGACTCTACCACTGGACAACTAGTTAAGTCAGGTCACCTGTCTACTCACTTGCTGGTAGACTAGATAAGTCAGCTAAACTTTCAACCTACTATCCGGCCAACTTGTTAAGTCAGCTAACCTATTGGCCGATTAGTGGGCCAACTTGTCAGCTGACAAGTTAGGTCAGCTAAATAGATGACTGACTAGTTAGGTCAGCTAACTAGTCAGCCAACTAGTCGACCAACGAGTTAAGTGAGAAAATTATCCAGCCAAATACCCGAACTAACTATTGGGGGCCAACTTGTCAGACAACTATTTAACCAAGCTAAATAGTTGGCCGATTAGTCAGCCAACTTGTTAAGACAACTA
>NW_007002285.1:0-484 GCF_000164805.1 Carlito syrichta
GCTCATGCTTGTCACCACGGTGCTTTGGGAGGCCAAGTAGAGAGGATGGACTGAGCCCCCAGAATCAAGTCCAGCCTGGGCACCTTAGCAAGATCTCATCAATACAAGAAACCAGCAAAATGAGCCTAGCATGGTGGTGAACTCCTGTCGTTCTGGCCACTAGGGAGGCCAAGGCAGGAGGATTGATGGATCCCAGCCAGTTGAGTCCACGGTGGGCAAGAGTGGACCCCAGTGCTTTTGCCTGGTCAACAGAGCTTGACTCTGACTCAGAATAATAATACCACCCAACACCACCACAACCACATGCCGGGTTCTGGGGCTCAGGCTGTCATCACGGCCCTTCAGAGTGGATGACCTGAGCCTTCAAGTCTAGCCTGGGACACTGGGCAAGACCTCGTCTCGGCCATCAAAAATAAATCCAAATATTAGCCAGTTATGGTGGCAGAGGCCTGTGGTTACAGCCACCTGGGGGGCTGAGGTGGGA
>NW_007002286.1:0-390 GCF_000164805.1 Carlito syrichta
AAAAAGACTGACCAGTTAGCTCATTTATGCATGTGCTACTATGCACACATAACTAAAATATATTTATCATTACTGTTATAATATTCGAATATAACTTTTAAAAATCTCGATTGAGAGGACAGATACACATGTTCTACAAGTTGCTTGAATCTGATTTTCCACTTTTTTTGGTTTTTTGGTTTTTGTTTTTTTTTGAGTTGGAGTCTCACTCTGTCACCCAGACAGGAGCACTCTGTCACCCAGACAGGAGTGCAGTGGCCACTCCCGGCCACCACAGCCTTGACCTGCTGGGCTCTGCGATCCTTCCACCTCAGCCTTCCAAGGAGCTGGAACTACAGGTGCACACTACCACACCCGGCTAATTGTTGATTTATTGTAGAGACGAGGTCT
>NW_007002287.1:0-508 GCF_000164805.1 Carlito syrichta
TCCTCTCCATTCCATTCCATTCCATTCCTCTCCATTCTTTTCAATTTCTCTTCATTCTATTCCTTTCCATTCCATTACCTTCAATTCTTATCCATTTCATTCCGTTCCTCTTTCTCCATTCCATTCCATGCTATTCCATGTCCTTCCATACCATTCCATTCCATTCATCTCCATTCCATTCCACTCCATTCCTCTACATTTCATCCCATTCCATTTCTCTGCCTTTCATTCCATTCCATTCCATTCCATTCCAATCCATTCCTCTCTAGTCCATTCCATTCCTTTCCAATCCATTCCATTGCATACCATTCCATTCCACCTCATGCCATTCCAATTCTCTCCATTCCATTGCATTCCTCTCCCTTCCATACCATTCCTCTCCCTTTAATTCCATTAAATTGCTGTTTATTCTATTCCATTCCATTCCATCAATCCCTATAACTTTCCTCTCCATTCCATTCCATTCCATTCCTCTCCATTCCATTCCTCTCCATTTTCTCCATAGCTC
>NW_007002288.1:0-391 GCF_000164805.1 Carlito syrichta
ATTCAGCTGACTAGCCAGCTAGCTAGCTAGGTAGCTTGCTAGTTAAGTCAGCTCACTAGATGGCTTGCTAGTAAGATGTCACTTAGTTAATTCAGCTGGATAGACAGCTGGCTATCTATGTAGCAAGCTAGTTAATTCAACTGGCTAGAAAGGAGGCCAGCTAGTTAAAACAGCTAGTTAAGTCAGCTGGCTAGCCACCTGCCTATCTGGGTAGCTGGTTAAATCAGCTGGAAAGCTAGCTGGCTAGCTAGTTATGTCACCTAGTTAGGTCAGTTCGCTAGCCAGCTGGTTAGCTAGAAAGTCAGGTAGTTAAGTCAGCTGGCAAACCAGTGGGTTATTGAGGTAGCTAACTAGATAAGTCATCTGGCTATCCAGCTGGCTAACTAGGTAG
>NW_007002289.1:0-389 GCF_000164805.1 Carlito syrichta
ACCAGTGAGCTGACTTAACTAGTCAGCTGGTGAGCAAACGACTAGTTAGCTGACCTATTGGCCTTTGAGCGAGCTCACAAGCCAACCTGATGGCTGGTAAGCAAGCCAACTAGTTTCCTGACTTGTTTGCATGTGAGCGAGCATACTAGTTAGCTGTCCTGATGGAAAGCGAGGAAGCCCACTAGATAGCTCACCAGTTAGTTGAGTTGCCAGCCAACTAGTTAGCTAAGTAACTAAATGATTTGTTAGCTGACTTAACTAGTTAGCTGACTAGCTACCTGGCTATCTAGCTGACATAACTGGCTAGTAGATTTAAATATTAAGCTGAATAGCTAGCTGACTAGCTAGCAGACTTAACTAGCAAGCTGACTTTGAACCTGAGTAGTTAG
>NW_007002290.1:0-548 GCF_000164805.1 Carlito syrichta
TGCTGCCCAGGCCTGAGCACAGGGGCATGCTCACGGCCACCGCAGACTCCACCTCCTGGGTTCATATGATCTCCCACCTCAGCCCCCCAGGTGGCTGTAACCACAGGCCTCTGCCACCATGGCTGGCTAATATTTGGATTTATTTTTGATGGCCGAGACGAGGTCTTGCCCAGTGTCCCAGGCTAGACTTGAAGGCTCAGGTCATCCACTCTGAAGGGCTGCGATGACAGCCTGAGCCCCAGAACCCGGCATGTGGTTGTGGTGGTGTTGGGTGGTATTCTGAGTCAGAGTCCAGCTCTGTTGACCAGGCAAAAGCACTGGGGTCCACTCTTGCCCACCGTGGACTCGACTGACTGGGATCCATCAATCCTCCTGCCTTGGCCTCCCTAGTGGCCAGAACGACAGGAGTTCACCACCATGCTCGGCTCATTTTGCTGGTTTCTTGTATTGATGAGATCTTGCTGAGGTGCCCAGGCTGGCTTGATTCCGGGGGCTCAGTCCATCCTCTCTACTTGGCCTCCCAAAGCACCGTGGTGACAAGCATGAGC
>NW_007002291.1:0-389 GCF_000164805.1 Carlito syrichta
CTCATCGTTAGGCAAAAGGAAAAATCCGGGATGAATTATTTCTATGGTACACGTGCCCTCCAGTTTGCTGGAGCTGGGTGTAAGCCTTTCTTTCACATATCCAGAACAATCCAACTGAAGCTTTCCATGTATCTGGGTCACTGGAAATGAGGTTAGTCCAGCTGCAGCCAATGATAGGTATACTGTAAAACAGGTTAGTTTCTTCAGGGGAAGACAGGGCACTTGATTATGGTCTTGTCCAAGACAGACTAAAAACATTGGGAAGGTTTCACAGGAGGGGGCCCAATACCAAGAGGGTGGCTCTGGCCACCACCAGACCAGGCGTGCAGAATTCCAGGACAACATTCTTTTGCAAGAAGAGTCTCCCACCCATTGGGTAAAGGCTTGCC
>NW_007002292.1:0-388 GCF_000164805.1 Carlito syrichta
AGCTGGCCATCTAACTAGTGGGATCGCTTGTTTTCCATCAGGTCAATTAAGTAGTCGGCTTCCTTGCCTGCAAACTGGTCAGCAAACTATATGGCTCACTCGCCACCCAACAGACCAAATAAATTGTCGGCTCTCTCACATGACAACAGTTTAGCTAGCCAGTCAGCTTGCTCTCCAGCCGACTAGTTAAGTTAGCTCACCCGTCAACTCGCTCACCAGCTGACTAGTTAAGGCAGCTCACCTGTTGCCTCACTCACCTGTCGACCTGATAAGTTGACTCACCAGTCAGATCACTGACTGGCCGACTAATTAAATCCTCTGACGTGTTGGCATACTCGCAAGTCGACTAATGTCAGCTGACAGGTCAGTTCACTCACCAGCTGAATAG
>NW_007002293.1:0-1066 GCF_000164805.1 Carlito syrichta
ACTGGAAGGACAGGCAAGAGCTGCAGTGTCCCACCACCACACCCCTCTCTGGTCCCCACCCTGAGGCCACCTCCCTTACAATGACCTGGGACCCTGGACAGCACTGCCAGAGTCACTCTCCAAACCCTCAATCAGGGGAGGGCCAGGCTTATGGTCGTATCTCCACTGGGGTGCTCAGCCCACTGCCTACCTCAATTCCCAGGGAGGACCTGCTCACTCCTCCCAGGGGCTGCCCCTGGGAAAGGAAGGTAATAAATCTCAAAACTTTGGGGGGGGGTGGAGACTGCAGGACGACTCATGTCTGTCTCCTTGGCACTCGGGGAGGATGAGAAGGGAAGATTGTCCAAGCCCGGGAGCTTGAGACCTGGCTAGACACCATAGCAAGCCCCCACCTTGACTCCAAGCAAAATCCCAAAAACCTTGGGTGAGGGCAGGTATTGGCAGGAGGATAGCCTCCAGCCCAAAGTACAAGTCCAGGTAGGAAGAGCAGGATGTCGTCCAAATGGAAAGCCTGTGATTGCAGCAGTTTGGGAGGTCCAGGCCGAGAGGATGGCCACAGTTGGGAAGTTTGAGAACAGCCTTAGCAAGTTACTAGAGGAAAGAAAGAAAGAAAGAAAGACAGACAGACAGAAAGAAAGAAAGAAAAAGAAAGAAAGAAAGAATATCATTCTTCTGCATATCTTCTGCCCTGAGTTCTTTCCCCTCCAACAACTCCACATGTGAGGGTCTGCCAAGCTCGGCACCATCCAACCCCAACTCACCCCCAATGGGAACTTCCGCTTTCTTGTGGGAGTTCCTGAGGCTCCCTGCCCTGGTTCCTGACGGCCTTCCTCTCTGAGGTGAGAAATGTGCCCCAGGCTGGCCGACCATCCAACTCGGCAACGAGGACCTTCCGCCAAGAAAGGCCAGGGACTCATCCCTCTCCCAGAGACATTTCTTCCCCCCAATCCCATATTTCCAGACTTTAAAGACAGACGATTTGTGAACACACCACACAGAGTTGAGAATCTTTGTATGATTCTGGTGTTTTTGGAGACAGTGTCTGACTCTGTGGCCCAGGCTGGGG
>NW_007002294.1:0-709 GCF_000164805.1 Carlito syrichta
CAGGAACCATAGCTCTGAGGATTTACAGGTAAGAAGCTGACATGGATAAAATAGACAGAAAACCTTCTAAGTGAGTCAGTACCAGAAAATCCATTAGCCTGGTATAAACGTTGAATTAGATCCATTTTTTAAATTCCCCAACTACAAATTCAGAATAATAATAAGACGGGGTTATATCCATACATTCATTCAATATATATATTTTAGAGTCAGGGTCTCACTCTGTCACCAAGGTTGAAGTACAGTGGCATGATCATAGCTTACTACAGCCTCGAACTCCTGGGATGAGGTGACCCTCCCACTTCAGCCTCCCGAGTAGCTGCAACAGATGCGTGCCTCCATGCCCAGCTAAAATTTAATTATTATTATTTTTTTAAATAGAGATGTTGCCCGGGCTGGTCTCAAACTCCTGGCCTCACGTGATCCTCCTGCTTCGGCCTCCCAAAGTGCTGGGATTACAAGCATGAGCCACCACACCCAGACTCAACTCATACTGAGTGCCAACTGCATGCCAAACCTGTCCTCTATAGGATAGAGAATAGACCTTTGATTTGGGCAGGATGGAGGTCTTTGGTAACCTTGATGAGAGCACTGTCAGTGGAGACGTGAAGGTAAAGGCCTGAATGGATTTATTTAAAGAGAAAATAGGAGATAAGGAGTAAGGACAGTAGAACAGGAAACTTGAAATGTGGTATTAAAAAAAAAAAAA
>NW_007002295.1:0-381 GCF_000164805.1 Carlito syrichta
ACCTAATCTATTATGGAAGGCAGATGATGGAAGAAAGCATGTGACAGTCAAAGGCATTCTATGAGCGTGGGACAGTCACTCCAGCTGGGTGGGTCTGGCTCTCAGATGCTCATGTCCACGTCAGGCTCTCAGTCTGTGCTCTTCTGATCCTGGCTGCAGACTTTTGCACTATTATGAAAATCCATCCAGACAGAGGTGTCTTGTCACTTCCATCCTCGTCCTGCATGCCACTTCACTGCCCCATACAGTTGAAAGCTACTCAATAAACATTTGTGGTTTGAGCCAGAGGAGATAATAGATAATGAGAATTAACATGAAGCAGGTGACATGTGGTGTCAGAGTCATTTTATTAGATTACCGAATCAGAAATGTCTCAGGAAT
>NW_007002296.1:0-404 GCF_000164805.1 Carlito syrichta
AAGAGAGTATTCTGGAAAGCAGGGGTCACTGGGAGGGTATTCTGGAAAGCAGGGGTCACTGGGAGCCTTGGGAGGATGAGGTGGAAGAGGGGCTGCCAGGGCTTCTGAGCTATTTTCCCAGGCTCCCCTGACCCCAGTGCCCCACTGTTCCCAATTCATCCTTTGTCTGATCCACTCCCTGCAACAGCTGGGGAGGTTGGGCCTCGCCCTGGCTCCTGCCATCAGCCATCTCTGTGTGGCACTAAAGATCTGTGCGGGAGCCAGGCCTGGCAGCAGACTTGGCAGGCAGCTCTGTGTTGCCTGGGAGATCAAGGAGGAGAAAGCTGCTCCACATGGCTACCAAGGGCCAGATGGCCAGTGGTCCCAGAGGTGCCTCCCCAGGGGCCACAGCCTCACATACAACT
>NW_007002297.1:0-378 GCF_000164805.1 Carlito syrichta
AACGCACGAAAGCAGCAGGGAAAGGAGTGGCAGTACCATTTCACTTTGCGTCAAAGATACCAGAGCCCAGGATCGTGTTTGTTTTCCAGATCAGGAACTTTGTACATGACAAGCCTGCCTGTTCTCTTCTACAAATAGAACAGGTATTTGATGTCACCAGAACTGCTACTTCTTCGTTTCTAAAAATCTTGTTTTTACTGGGAACATTGCGTTTATTTTGCTGAGGGAGCGATCCAGTCTGTTTTTCATTCTTTTCTCTGCCCCTTTCATACCTTCTCCAAGCATATCCTGTTGCTTTGGACTCCTGGGCCGTTGCTTGTGCTGCCCCCACTGCTGGAGCATTCCCTTCTGCAGCGCCTCTCCTACTTGGTGACCCAA
>NW_007002298.1:0-378 GCF_000164805.1 Carlito syrichta
GACAGAGGAATAGCCAGCTGGCTAAAATAGCCAGCCACCCTGCTGCTCGTCCGGCTATCCAGCAATCTTAACTACCTGGCCACATAGCAGATGAGCCTGCTAACCAGACGGCTAAACAGCTGGCTAACCAGTTGTCTTAACTAGCTGACTTAAGTAGATACCCATCCTATTAGTCAGATAGCTTAACTAGCCAGCGACCTAGTGAGCCAGATGACAAACCAGCTCACAAAACTCGATGATATAATTAGCTAGCAAGCTGGTTAGCCAGCTGAATTAATTAACTAGCTACTTACCTAAACAAGTGACTAGCCAGCTGACTTAAACAGCTGACTTACCAGCTAGCCAGATGGCCAGCCATCTGACTTAACTCGCTAGCTA
>NW_007002299.1:0-376 GCF_000164805.1 Carlito syrichta
AAGGTAGTTAGCTAGTTAACTAACGGTTTAAGTCAACTGGTTGAGTCAGCTAGCTAGCTAACTGGCAAATGGGTTGAGTCAGATGGTTGAGTAGACTAGTTAGCTAGTTAGCTAACGAGTTACGTCAGCTGGATGAGTCAGTTAGCTAGCTAGTTAGCTAAAAAATTACATCAGCTGGTTGAGCCAGCTAGCTAGTTCGTTAGCTAACGCATTAAGTAAGATTATTAAGTAAGCTAGCTAGCACACTAGATAACGAGTAAGCCAAATAGTTAGCTAGCTAGTTAAGTCAGCTATTTCGCTAGGCAGCTAAATAATTGACAGCCTCTTATCCAGGTAGCTAGCTAGATAGCAATCTGTTTAAGTCAGCGGTCTAGCT
>NW_007002300.1:0-375 GCF_000164805.1 Carlito syrichta
CTCTGCTGTTTGTGCCTTGAATATTTACCAGTGGAGACCAAGTCAGGGGAGCTCTAGCAGGGAGTTTTCAGAGTCTCGCTGAAAGTATTAAGGTTCAATGTGGGAGGCCAGGATGGCCCATTTGAATGACTGATTTAAATTATCTGAATGATGGGTATTAGCTGTTGAGAACATTCCAGGACTGGGTGGGCACATTTTTAAAGCAATCAATCTCTCCTCAAACACACACACACATACACACACATGCACGCACGTACTGTAGAATCAAGACAGTAGTCTTCACCAGAGCCCTGGGGCCCAGTATCTGATTATTACACCCTAGAGACCATGACACAGGAGAGGATGAAAAATGAGATGTGTCCATGAGTGGGGACA
>NW_007002301.1:0-751 GCF_000164805.1 Carlito syrichta
CCCAGCACTTTGAATGAATGCCTTCAGAATAGTCAAAATTGAAAAAAACAATGAATTCTAAGTAGATTAGCCTAAGAAACATTCGCTTCAAACTTCCTTTGTTGCTCAAATATAATTAAAAGGGATTTGACACTGACTCCTAGTCACCAATCATTTTCCTTCAACTTAGGACCAGACCAGAGCAAACCAGAACAAGCCTACCCCAACACCAAGAGATAATCAAAACCTAACTATAGGATGACTGGTCAGCAATGCTTTTGAAGAAAGCTCTTGATCAAAATGGAGTAAGTATGAAAGTTGCCACAAACAAAAAAAAAAAGTTATCTGTGTGAAAACCCTGACAAATGGAACAAAGGAAGGCCAAGAAAAGAAGGTTCTCACACACATATGCCGTATAACAAGAACTATCACAAAAGACTACAATTTTGCCCCCAAACCCATCAGAACCTTGCAAAATGTTATCTCTAAGAAGACATCTGTTCAGCAGCTGCCAGTCCAGCCTTGAACTTACACTATCCTTGTTATTGGTCTTTGTAGCTAAAGATAATTATCTTCATTTTGTCATTTAAATCTTCCCTTTGCTTTAATTTCTTTGAATATACACATAGTTTACTACAACATTTGTATTCCCATCCCATTGTGACTCCTGAATAAATAATATTTTCTTTTAGAGAATCTTGTCTATTATTGAGGTTTTTGATACCAGATATTACATATATTACATTATATAATATTTGGTACAATGTATTAC
>NW_007002302.1:0-855 GCF_000164805.1 Carlito syrichta
GACTCCAACAACATTCTGGTCCTCTTAAAAGTTGTAAATGGTATTGGGCACTCCAAGTCCAATAGGTTCCTCAGAACAACTAACGCCAGATTCCAGGACAAAAAGAATCTTCTTGCCATATTTGGTTGTAACTCTGGACTTGAGTTGAACCCTGTAATCCTTCCCCTTCCGAGTCTTTTTTTATTTGGGGAAAGGGCAGGGGTGTTGCAGTTGCCAAATGTTTATTAAATACTTTTAATGGTAAACAGGAATCATCGAATCCACGAACCTAGGAAACTTCTGGGCATCTATCTTTTGATATACTGAATTTGGAATTCAAATCGACAGGAAAAATAAGGCATCTTACTGAGAATTAAAAGGAAATCCGGTTCTAGGAGATCTCATTTTCAGGAATCTACAGGGCCTCTTGATAAGGTTTAATCAGCAATCTGGGCTTCTGGGTCCCTATATTTTCAGAGCTACTTGCTCCGTGGATACGCTAAATCTGTCATTAGAGATCCTCAGGATCTTTCTGGTCCTCTTGTTAGTTGTAATCAAGGATTTGGCCCTAGAAATCCTTTTGTTTCCTGGGACCATCTATGACAATAATCATATTCCCCAGAATCAAAAAGTATATTGGTACAAAATTTGTCGATTCAGGTGACCTCAAAAACAGAAAATTCTTGTGGGTGGGCAGGTAGGAATTGGGGTTTTGGGTTTGTAATATTCAACATTTTGGAGAGGTCTTGTGAAGGGCTACCAGGAATCTTGGATTCCAGCTCCAAAAGAATATTAAGGACATCTTTCTCTTGATATCCAAAAAACTGGAATTCTCGGTCACCAGGAAATGTCTCGGCATCCTGCAGAGTGAAGCAG
>NW_007002302.1:1759-5403 GCF_000164805.1 Carlito syrichta
CTTTATGGGAGTCTTTCTCTTCATGGACAAGCAACTGGAAATCTAGGTCACCAGGAAATATCTTGGCGTCTTGCTGAGAATGAGCAGGAATTTCAGTAATGGGTTTCCTCATATACAGAACACTACACGACCTGTTCCTACGGAAGAATAAGGAATCTTGGTTACACGAGGCCTTCATCCCAAAAACCAACAGACCGTCTTGCTAAGAGATAGCCACCATTCATGTTTTGGGTGTAGGAATCTGGATAATGAGAATCTTCATATACAGGAAAATGCACTGTCTATTGCAAAAGGAGAATAAGCAATCTGGTTTTCACGTGTCCTCTATCCTAATAAAACTTCAGGGTTTCTTGCTAAGGGCTAAACACGAATTTGGGGTTTTGAAGCATAAACTAGGGAAATGAAATCCTCATATACAGGCAAAAGCACTGACTTTTCCTAAGAAAGAATTAGGTATGTGGGTGACATATTTTCTCAATCTCCAATAAAGCATATGGCGTCTTCCTAAGATCTAAATAAGAATCAAGCTTTCGACTCATGTATCTGTGAACAGTAGTACTTATATACTTGTAACTGCATGGCTGTTACTAAAAATAAAGAATCAGCGTTATACGAGTCCTCAGTCCTGGAAATATACAGGGCATCTTGCTGATGGCTAAAGAAGAATCAGGGATTCGAGGCATGAATGTGGGTAATAGCAATCCTCATATACAGGAAACTACATGGCCTTTTGCTAATAAAAGAGAAGAAATCTGTTTTCCACGTTCCTCTATCAAAAAATCTACTTCACTTCTTACTATGGGTTAAACAACAATCAGGGTTTCAAAACAGGAATCAAGGGAAAGAGAGTCCTCACATACAGGACACTGCATGTCTCCCAACTAAAAACGAATAACGAATCATTGTTGTTCGTGCCCTCAATCCAAAAAATTCCCAGGTTGTCTGTTATGGGACAAACAAGAAAGAGATTCTCGAGCTCCCCAAATGTTTCAGAGCAATTTAGCATTCGGATATTATGAATCGGTCTTTTCAGGACTCCAGAAACATTGTGGTCCTCTTAAAAGTTGTAAATTGTATTGGACACTCCAAGTCCGTTAGGTTCCTCAGAACAATTAAGACCAGCTTCCAGGACAAAAAGAATCTTCTAGCCATATTTGTATGTAACTCTGGTCTTGTGGTGAACCCTGTAATCCTTCCCCATCCGTGTCTCTTTGTATTTTGAGACGGGACAAGGGTTTTGCACTTGCCAAATGTTTACTACGTACTTTTAATGATAACTAGGAATCATGTAATCCACTACCTAGGAAACTTCTGGGTATCTGTCTTTTGATATACTGAAATTTCAATACAAATCAACAGGAAAAATCAGGGCATCTTACTGAGAATTAAAAGAAAATCTGGTTCTAGGTGTCCTCATATTGTGTAATCTACAGGGCATTTTGATAAGATTTAATCAGCAATCTGGGCTTCTGGGTCCCTACATTTTCAGAGCTTCTTGCTCTGTGGATACGCTAAATCTATCATTACAGATCCTCAGGATCTTTCTGGTCCTCTTGTTAGTTGTAATCAACAATTTGGCCCTAGAAATCCTTTTGTACCTGGGGCCATCTACGACCATAATCATATTCCCCAGAATCAAAAGGTATATTGGTACAAAATTCCTTGATTCAGGTGACCTCAAATACAGAAAATTCTTGTGGGTGGGCAGGTAGGAATTGGGGTTTTGGGTTTGGAATATTGCACATTTTGGGGAGGTCTTGTGAAGGGGAACCAGGAATCTTGAATTCCCATTCCCAAAGAACATTATGGACGTCTTTCTCTTGATATCCAAAAAACTGGAATTCTCGGTCACCAGGAACTGTCGGCATCCTGCAAGTGAATCCGGAAGCTGGGTAATGGAGGTCGTCATAATCAGGAAATTACACGTCATATTGCTATGAATGTATAAGGAATCTTCCTTATATGAGTCCTCAATCCCAAAAACTGCAGGCCGAACTCCTAAGACATAACCACGAATCAGGTTTTTGAAGTAGGAATCTGGGTTATGGGAGTCCTCACATAAAGGAAACTTAACTGCCTATTGCCAAGTAAGAATAAGGAATCTGCATTACTCAGGTCCTCAAACCCAAAAAAAGCTTAAGTCATCTTGCTATGGGCTAAACACGAATCATGGTGTTTTCGAGCATGAATCTGGAAAATTTAGTTCTTATTTACATAAAACTACATGACCTTTTGCGAACAAAGAATAAGGAATCTGGGTTACACGAGTCCTCAATCCCAAAAATCTACAGAGCATCTTGGAAAGTTATAAAAAGAATCACAATTTCGAAGCAGGATATATCTAATGAGAGCCCTAATAAACAGGAAAATACACAGCCTCTTGCCAAGGAAAAAAGAGAATCGGGATTACAGTAGTCCTCAGTCCTTAAAATCAACAGGCCATTTGCTGTGGACTAAACAAGAATCAGGGTTTAGAAACTGGAACATAGGTAACAGCAATCCTCATATGCAGAATCTGCATGATCTCTAGCTAAGGAGAAAAAAGAAACCTCTTTTACACAGTTTCTCCATCACGATATCTACATGATATCTTGCTTATGGCAGAACAAGAATCAGTGTTTCCAAACAGGATTCTGGGGAACGGGAGTCCTCATATACAGGACATTACACGACCCCTCAGAAAAAAACAATAAGGGATCTGTGACACACTAGTCCACAATCCAAATAATTCTCAGGTTGTCTTGCTGCGGTATAAACAAGAATCAAGGCTTTGAGCTCGTCTCATGTTTTGGTGATATTTGGCTTGTGTTTATTATTAATCAGTCATTTTAGGACTCCAGCAACATTCTGGGCCTCTTGATAGTTGTAATAGGCTACCTGATAGTAGATGTCCCTTAGGTTCCTCGAGACAATTAAGGCCAGTTTCCCGGAAAAAATATCATCTCGCCGTATTTGGATGTAACTTTGATCTTAACATGAACTTGCTAATCCTTAAATTTCCGTTTGTACTTTATTTGGAGAGGGACCGAGTGTTTTGCCGTTGCCTAATATTTAGTACGAATTATTAAAATATAACCAGGATCCATGGATTCCACGTCCCTAGGAAACATTTGGGTATCTCCATTTTTGTACACAGAGTTTTGGAATCCACAAGAACAGGGACATTCAGGGCATCTTGCTGAGAACGGAAAGGGAATCCGGTTCTTGGAGTTCTCAATCGCCTAAATCTACAAAGTCTCTTGATAAGGTTTAATCAGCAATCTTGGTTTCTATGTCGCCTCATTTAGGTGTGTCTTTTGGAAAGGGCCAAGACATCTTGGGTTCCAATTCCTCAATAACTTTATTGGAGTCTTTCTCTTGATATACAAGCAACTGGAATTCTAGGTCACCAGGAAATATCTTGTCATCTTACTGAGAATGAAGCAGGAATTTCAGTAATGGGAGTCCTTATATACAGAGCACGACATGACCTGTGGCTATGGAAGAATAAGGAATCTTTCTTACACGAGCCCTCCATCACAAAAACCTATAGATCGTCTTGCTAAGAGATAAGCACCATTCAGGTTTTGGGAGTAGGAATCTGGATAATGGGAGTCCTCATATATAGAAAACTGCACTGTCTATTGCTAAAGGAGTATACCGAA
>NW_007002303.1:0-372 GCF_000164805.1 Carlito syrichta
ACTGTTCTTCCTCAAGAAGGCTAGATCGTTCTGAATAGCCATGCAGGAACACTGTATTTGCGGGAACGATTTGCGGGAACAGTTACATCTATTCTGGAAGAGTTGCAGTGGAGGTGACCAGCAGTAGCAATGGAGTGACCTTGTCGATGACAGGGCCTATGACTGGCAGCTCTGGGTGGGGAAGAGATCATGGTGGAATATCTCATGGCTTCATGCCCCACATCTCCCTCTCCAGCATCAGCAACATCAGCTAGCCTGGAGAGCTGGACACTCCAGCATTTTCTTGGACTTCTCCATCTGCCAGGAGAAACATGGGGTCTGATCCAGGAACATGGTTGCATCTGTCCCAAAAGGCAGGACTTTCCCAGCAGA
>NW_007002304.1:0-445 GCF_000164805.1 Carlito syrichta
ATGAGGAATAGTAATAATGGTTCAGGCTTTTTTCTAAGTTTTGTTTTGTTTGTTTTTGAGTTGGCATCTCACTCTGTTGCCCAGATCGTGTGCCATGGCACAATCACGGCTCACCACATCCTCAAACACCTGGGCCCAAGTAGTTGGGACTATAGGCATATGCCACCATGCCTGGCTAATGTTTTTAATTTTTTTTTTTTTGGTAGAGATGAGGTCTTGCTATGCTGCCCAGGCTGGTCTCTAACTCCTGGGGTCAAGAGATCCTCCTGCCTCAATCTCCCAAAGTGCTAGGATTAAGGGCCACTATGACCAGCCTATGGCTTCAAATTAATGGGATTACTGTTGAGAGTATGAAATGCGATAGTCCACCACGAACACTGGCACAGGACCTGTAAACAGTAAGTGCTCAATAGATGGTAGTTGTTTTCCATAGTTGTGGTAATAA
>NW_007002305.1:0-369 GCF_000164805.1 Carlito syrichta
ACAAGTGTCATTATAGATTCCCAGCAACCATCTGGTCCTCTTGATTGTTGTAACCAAGAACCAGTCCTTGCAATTAAGTGGGGTTTCTCAGCACAACTACAGCCTGATTACAGGACTAAGGCATCATCTCGCCATATTTTTGTGTAACTCTTGTCTTAAGATGTATCCTGTAATCCTAAAACTTCCGTTTGTGCATCTACTTTATGTGGCCTTGGGGTTTTGAGGTGGTTAAGCATGTAGTACATATTTTTAAAAATAACCAGGAATCACTGATTTACGTCCCTGGGACAAAGCTGGGAATCTGTATACTTCCAGACAAAATTTTTGATTCCATATCACAAGGGAAAATCAGGGCATCTTGCTGAGAAC
>NW_007002306.1:0-362 GCF_000164805.1 Carlito syrichta
GAAAGGAATTTCAGTAGAATGGAATGGAATGCAGAGGAATTGAATGGAATCAACGGAATGGAGAGGAATTGAATGGAATGGAGAGGAATTGAATGGAATGGAGAGGAATGCAATGGAATGTAGAGGAATGGAATGGAATGGAATGGAGATAAATGGTATAGAATAGAATGTAGAGGAATGGAAATAAATGGAGAACCATGGAATTGAATGGAGAGGAATAGAATGTAATGGAAAAGGAAAGAATGGAATGGAATGGAAGGGAATAGAAAGGATTTGAAGGGAATGGAATTGAATGGAATGGTGAAGACTGGAGGGGAAAGGCATGGATTGGAATGGAGTGGAGAGCAAAGGAATGGAATGGA
>NW_007002307.1:0-560 GCF_000164805.1 Carlito syrichta
TGGTGGTGGTGGTGGTGGTGGTGGTGGAAGTGATTATTATTATTTGGAGTCGGAATTCTGAACTGTCCCCCAAACCCCAGAGTGCAGGGACATGCTCACGGCCACCGTGGACTTCACCTGCAGAAATCAGGCAATACAACAGCCTTGGAGGCCCATGTGGCTGGAACCACAGGCCTATGCCACCAAGCCCAGCTAATCTTTGGATTTATTTTTGATGGCTGAGATGAGGTCTCGCCCCATGTCCTAGGCAGGTGTCAGACCTGCAAGCTCAGGTCGTTTACTTGCCTGGGACTCTGAAGGGCTAGGATGCCAGGCTGAGACCCGGAGCCTGACCTGTGGTGGTTGTTGTGGTGGTGGTGGTTGGGATTATTATTCTGTGTCAGAGCCCCGCTCTGTTGCCCAGGTTGGAGTGCAGTGATGCACTCTCAGCCAATGCATTCTCTACTGGCTGGCCTCCATGGTGCTCCTACCATTTCCTCCCGAGTAGGTGGAACGACAGACATGGGCCACCATGCTCCACTCATTTTTTTTGGCTTCTTGTTGAGATGAGGTCTCACCAA
>NW_007002308.1:0-356 GCF_000164805.1 Carlito syrichta
CTAGCCAGCTTGCTAGATAGGTATCCAGCTTAAGTTAGCTGGATAGACAGCTGACTAGCTAGTTAAGTCAGCTAGTTAATTCAGCTGGAAACCAGCTGGCTAGCTAGTTAAGTCATCTCTTTGTCAGTTGACTATCCAACTGGCTAGCTAGTTAAAAGGCTAGTTAAGGGAGATGGCTATCCATCAGGCTAGTTAAGTCAGCTGGTTAGCAAGGGAGCTACTTATGTTAGCTAGCTAGCTAGTTACATCAGCTGGTTAACTAGATTGTTAGCTAGGTAGCTAACTAGTAAAGCCAACTAGTTAAGCCAGCTGGCTATCTAGGTAGCTAGCCTGTTAAGTCAGCTAGTTAAGTCAGA
>NW_007002309.1:0-355 GCF_000164805.1 Carlito syrichta
ATATGCCATTGGTCAAGGCCGACACCTGCACGTGTGCTCCCATCCTCCATTGCCACTCACACCCATGACCCTGACCTCTCCTGACATCCATGCATGCCTTTGGCTGACTCAGTTCCTCATCCTCGCCCTTGACCTTGGCCTTGGCTGATGCTGGCCCACATGCCCTTGGCCTCCACAGACACCTGCACATGTGCCCTCACCAGTCACTCACACCTGCTTGCATGCCCTCAGCTTTCAGTGAAACTTGCGTGCACACCCTCTTTTTTGGCTGATGCCCATGTGTGTGCTCTCATCTTCCAGCGACATTCACACACGTGTCCTCAGCCTTGACTGACACTCATGTGCATGCCCTCAT
>NW_007002310.1:0-355 GCF_000164805.1 Carlito syrichta
AGTTAGCCAGCTGTCTAGTCAGCTGACTTAGCTAGGCTACTTATGTAGCTAGACAGTTGGCTAACAGGCTGACCTTAATGCCTTTCTATGTAGCTAGATTGATGGATAGCCAGCTGAGTTAAATAGCTAGCTAACTACATAACCTGCTGGCTTGTCAGCTGACTTAACTACCTAGCTACTTACATAGCCAGTTGGCTAGGGAGCTGATTTAACTAGGTTAACTAGCTAGCTAACTGGCTAACCAGCTGACTTGAATAGCTAGCTATCCAGCTAGGCAACTGGCTAGCCTGTTTACTTAGCTCACTGACTTAACTAGCTAGAAAGCTGACTTAACAGACTGACTTAACCAGCTAGC
>NW_007002311.1:0-856 GCF_000164805.1 Carlito syrichta
AGTAATAAATAAACAAAAAATCTGAACAAGCTTATGACTAGTAAAAACAATTAAAGCAATGATCAAAGACTTACCAAATAAGAGAGCTTCATTGAATAACTCTACTAAATATATGAAAAATGATATATGTCAAGCTTTCTCAAATTTTTTCAAAAAAGTCAAGAGGACAAAATGCTTTCAAATTCATTTATGAGACCATTGTTACCCTGCTACCAATACCAAATAAATAAAATAATGAATATTGAGGCAAGTGTTCTTAACAAATACTACAAAACCAAATTAAAAAACACATTTAAAAATCATGCCCCATAAATAAAATTAAAATTTGATTTTGGAATTCAAAGAAATTTCAATATATGAAAATCAATTAATGTAATACACTATATTAACAGTGAGAAAGACAACAAAAACACATGAACATCTCAATTGAGGAAGAAAACACATATGACAAATTTTGGCACTCTTTCATGACAAAACACCCCAAAAACTTAAAATAAAAGAAAGTCAACATAACAAAGGGCCTATATGACAACATTAAAACTAACATCATACTAAAGTGACAGGAAGATGATTAACAAATCAAGTTTGCCCACTCTTTCTACTTCCATTTATCATAATACTGGATACCCTCGTCAGAAGAATTATACATGAAAAAGAAATATGTTTGTTTGCAGTGACATGATCATATATATATGGTACCTATTTGGGTACCCCTGACTGCCTTTTCTTCTCTGATTGCTCTAGCCAGGACTTCCAATACTATATTGAACAGGAGGGATGAGAGTGGGCATCCTTGTCTTGTTCCAGTTTTCAGGGGAAATGGTTCCAATTTTTGTCCATTTAGGAGTATGCTGGA
>NW_007002312.1:0-993 GCF_000164805.1 Carlito syrichta
AATCTTGCTTAAACGAGTCCTCCATCCCATAAGCCAACAGAGCATCTTGCTAAGAGGTAAGAAAACATTCAGGTTTTTGGAGTACAAAACTGGAAAATGGCCGTCCTCATAAACAGGAAACTCCACTGTCTATTGCTAAAGGAGAATAAGAAATAATCTGGTTTACACAGGACCTCCATTCCAATAAAACGTCAGGGTCTCTTGCTAAGGGCTAAACACGAATTTGGTTTTTTGAAACATAAACTAGGGAAATGAAATCCTCATATACAGACAAATACACTGACTTTTCCTAGAAAGAATAAGGAATGTGGGAGACGTGTTTTCTCAATCTCCAAAAATGTATACGGCGTCTTCCTATGATCTAAACCAGAATCAAGCTTTTGACTCATGTATCTGTGAACAGGAGTACTCATATACTTGTAACTGCATGGCTGTTACTAAAAATAAAGAATCGGGGTTATACGAGTCCTCAGTCCTGAAAATCTACAGGGCATCTTGCTGACGGTTAAAGGAGAATCAGGGATTCGAGGCATCAATATGGGTAATAGCAATCCTCATATACAGGAAAATACATGGCCTCTTGCTAATAAAAGACAAGAAATCGGTTTTCCACGATTCCTCTGTCAAAAAATCTACAAGACTTCTTACTAAGGGCTAAACAAGTATCAGGGTTTCGAAACAGGAATCAAGGGAAAGAGAGTCCTCACATAGAGGAGATTACGTGGCCTCCCACTAATTACGAATAAAGCATCATGGTTGTAGGCGCCCTCAATCCAAAAAATTCCCAGGTTGTCTGCTATGGAAAAGAGAAGAAACAGATCTTCGAGCACCCCACATGTTTCAGAGCAATTTAGCATTTGGATAATATGAATCGGTCATTTCAGAACTCCAGCAACAATCTGGTCCTCTTAAAAGTTGTAAATGGTATTGGACACTCCAAGTCCATTAGGTTCCTCAGAACAACTAACGCCAGATTCCAGGACAAAAAGAATG
>NW_007002313.1:0-349 GCF_000164805.1 Carlito syrichta
CAAGGGCTGTGTCCTTGGGGGAAAAACTCAGCTCTCACTCTGGGAGATCTCACTCTGGGAGATCTCCAAGGCCGTGGAACCTGTCTTCATTCCCCGTCCTATAACCTAAAAAGTTCTCCTTTTCAGATGTCCTGCGAAATTTCTTCTTGGGTAAATGTTTCAAATTCGCAAGACTCTGAAAACCTTCATATGGCTGTTGCCTTCCCCACCCCCACTACCTGGTTTGCCTGCATGCAGGGCATAACCCCATGCATTGCCCTGGAGTATTTCCAAAATACCTTGGAATTCGGTCTCTTAGTGCATATATTACTCCAGGTAGATATCTATGAAGGAACAGAAGTGTGGGAGC
>NW_007002314.1:0-349 GCF_000164805.1 Carlito syrichta
AGAAAGAGAGAACAAGCCTGTGGATTTCTAATTTGGTGAAGAGGAAGTTTCAGTGGATTGTTGTTAGGAACATACTATAGCGGTGTGGTGATTTTGCACGTGCCACCTTCCCAAGGAGACTTTATGTGTTTCCACCTTGAATAAATTATTGCTATTTAGTACTATGGGTAAGGTTGTTAGATTCTGAATATGCAGGATATACTATAAGTATTGTAGTAGTAGAAACAGAAATTCCAGGAAACAACGGACAGTTATAAGTTACTATAAATGCTTCATATACAGAAAACCGAGAAGGTTTGATGAGAGAACATTGAGGAAGTTTGTAGCTAGGATGGGGATGAGAGTGAAG
>NW_007002315.1:0-632 GCF_000164805.1 Carlito syrichta
TAGCCATCCCCCAAAACTGCCATCATTGTACAGTCACAGAAAATTTTTGTGTTCATCTGTCAACCATGAAACCTAAAAAACAGGGAGTTTTGGAAATTCTCTAATATGAAATGATACTTATTTGAGAATGAGCATGCAATGGGAATATGCATGGGCACATTCAGCTAGCAAAAGGAAGACAAGGGGGTATAAAGGAAAAATGAGGAGGGAAACAAAAGTTGTTTGGAGACAAATACACCAGACCAGAATTATCATTAACAAGGTGGCATCAGTCAAAGGTTGGCAGAAAGGGTTTGGACACATGCCCACATCAACATAATCTGTTGTAACGTTGTGGAATCCTTGGTTCAGGTTGTGATTTGACCTTGGTTCAGGTTGTGATTTGACCTTCCACAATTCCATTTCTCAGGGTTTTAACACAAGTGACTGCATTTTGAGTCTGACTGCCTTTACAAACTCATATCATAGCATCAATTCTACATTTTCATCCATTATGAACAAATGAGCTTATCTCCTTCACTACTGATGGCCACTTGTATTTCCCAAGTGAGTCTACACACCCAAGAACATGGAGGATCCTAGGTTGTGTTGAGTAAAGAGAGTCTCATTGACTAAGCTCCAGGTAAAGAACT
>NW_007002316.1:0-367 GCF_000164805.1 Carlito syrichta
GGAATTGAGAGGAAAGGAGTGGAAAGGAATACAGTGGAATGGAATTGAGAGGCATGGGATAGAATGTAGTGGAATGGAATGAAGAGGAATGGAATGCAGAGAAATGGAATGAATGGATAGGAATCGAATGGAATGCTGAGGAATATAACGGAATGCAGTATAGTGGAACACATTGAAATGGAGAGGAATGGAATGGAATGGAATGGAATAGACAGGAATGGATGGAGAGTAAAGGAATGTAAAGAGATGGAATGTAATTTAAAGAAAAGGAATGGAGAGGAATGGGATGGAGCCTAATGGAATGAAATGGAATGCTGAAGAATGAAATGGAATGGAGAATAATGCAATGAAACGGAGAAGAATGGAA
>NW_007002317.1:0-343 GCF_000164805.1 Carlito syrichta
GGAAAGGAATAGTATTAAGAGGAATGGAATGGAAATGAATGGAACAGAAAGGAGAAGAAGATACTGGAATGTAATGTACTGGAATGCAATGAAATGGAGATGAATGGAATGGAGAGGAATGGAGTGGAAAGGCATGCAATAGAATGGAATGCAGAGGAATGGAATGGAATGGAGTGGAATGAAATGGAATGGAGAGGAATGGAACGGAGTGTAATGGAATCAAATGTGCGTGTTCAATGGTAGCGAATTGAAAGAAATGAAAAAGATTGAAAGGAATTTAGACGAATGGAATGGAAAAGAATGTAATGGAAAGAACACGGATAGAACGGAATGCAGAAGAGTA
>NW_007002318.1:0-8278 GCF_000164805.1 Carlito syrichta
CTAGATGAATAACTAGCTAGCTACATAGCTAGATATCTAGCTAGCTAGCCAACATAACTACCTGACTTAAATAGCTGGCTAGATGACATAATTAGCTGACTTAACTGGCTATCTACCTAGCTAGCCAGCTGACTTTACTAGTTGAAATAAATAACTAGCCAACTATCTAACCATCTGACTTAACTAGCTTTTTAAGTAGCTAGCGAGCTGGCTAGCCAACTGACATAAAGAGCTGACTACTCGCTAGCCAGCTGGTTTAACTAGTTGATTAATGAGCTAGACAGATGGCTATCCAGGTGACTAAGCTAGCTAACTTAACTAGATATTCAGACAGCTAGGCATCTGACTTAACTCCTCTCTAGCCAACTGAACGGAGAGCTGACTTAACTAGGTGACATAATTAGCTTGTGAGCTGGCTAGCCAACAGAATTAAATAGGTCACAACCTTGCCAGCAAGCTTAATAGCCAGCAGACTTAACTAGCTATCTCAACTAGCTGGCCTGCTTTCTAGCCAGTTGAATTAAATAGCATGCTACTTAGCTAGCCAGCTGGCTATCCAGCTGAATTAATTTGCTGACTTATCTAGTTAGCCAGCTGTCTAGTCAGCTGACTTAACTAGCAAGCTACCTAGCTAGCCAGCTTCTATCTCAGCTGACTTAATTAGGTGATGTAACTAGTTAGCCAGCTGGCTAGACAGCTGACATAACTAGCTAGCTACCTAGATAGCAAGCTGGTTAGCCAACTGTCTTTTCTATCTGACTTAACTTGCTAGCCAGTTGGCCTTCCTGCTGACTTAATTGCCAGCTACCTAGCTAGCCAGCTGACAAATAGCTGAAATAAGTAGTGAGCAAGCTGGCTACCCATCTAATATAACCAGCTTTTTAATTAGCTAACCAGTTTACTAGACAACTGTCTTCACCAGGTGACTTAACTAGCTAGCCAGCTGGTTAGCCAGCTAACTAAACTAGCTGACTTTACTAGCTGGCCAGCTGGCTAGCCAACTGGCTTAATTGCCTAGTTTCCTAGATAACCAGCAGCCTAGCCAGTGACTTAACTCGCTGACTTAACTAATTAGCCAGCTGGCTAGCTAGCAGACTTAACTAGCTACCTAGCTAGCTAGACAGCTTGATAGCCAGCTGACTTTACTAGGTGACATAACTAGATAGCCTGATGGCTTGCCAAAACACGAAAATAGATACCTACATACATAGCCCTCTGGATTAACAACTGATTTAACTATGTAACTACCTAGTTAACTTGCTAGTCAGAGATCTGACTTAACTACGTGACTTAACTAGCTAGCCAGCTTGCTAGTCAGCTGATTTAACTTTCTAGGTACCCTGCTAGGTAGTGGGCTAGCCAGCTGACTGAACTAACTGACTTAACTAGCTAGATACTTATCTAACCAGCTGACTTAACTAGCTGGCTTAACTAGCTAGCTACCTAGCTAGACAGCTGGCTGGCCAGCTGACTTAACTAGCTAGCCAGGTGGCTGACCCGCTGACTTAACTTGCTGACTTAACTAGCAAGCCAGCTGCCTGGCCAGCTGAATTAACTAGTTGACTTAACCAGATAGCCACCTGGCTATCCAGCTGGATTACCTAGTTATCTACCTAGCTAGCCAGCTGGGAAGTCAGCTGAATTAACTAGTTGATTTAAATCGCTAGCCAGCTGGTTAGTCAGCTGACTTAACTAGCTTGTTTCCTAGCTACCCAGTTGACAAGCCAGCTGACATAACTAGTTGCCTTAACCTGCTAGCAAGTTGGCTAGCCAGCTGACTCAACCAGATGAATTAACACGTTTGTCAGCTAGGTAGCCAGTTGCCTTAACTAGCTTTCTTCCTGTCACGCTAGCTGGCTAGCCAGCTGACTTACCTAGCTCACTTAATTAGCTTGCCATCTGGCTAGCCAACTGACTTAATTAGCTATGCTACCTAGTAAGACAGCTAGCGAGTCAGCTGACTTAACTAGTTAACTTAAATAGCTGACCTGCTTACTACTCAGCTGAATTAACTAGCTTGTTATATATCTAGCCAGCTGGCTAGTCAGCTGACTAAACTAGGTGACTTAACTAACTAGTCAGCTGTCTAACCAACTGACTTAATTAGCAAGCAATCTAGCTATACAGCTGGCTATCCAGCTCTCTTACCTAGGTGACAACTAGCTAGCCAGTGGTATAGACAGCTCACTTAAATATCTAGCTACCTAGGTAGCCAGCTGTCTAGTCAGCTGACTAAACTAGGTGACTTAACTATCTAGCCTGCTGGCTAGCAGGCTGACATAACAGCTTAGGTACCTAACTAGGCAGCTGAATAGCCAGTTGACTTAGCTAGCTACCTACGAATCCCACTGGCTTGCCAGCTGTCTTATCTTCCTAGATACCTAGGTAACCAACTGGCTAGTGAACTGACATAACTAGGTTACTTAACTAGCTATATAATGGGCTAGCCAGCTGACTTAACTAGATAGCTACCCAGCTAGGCAGCTTTCTAGCCAGCTGACTTAACTCGCTCATTTAAATAGCTGGCAAGCTGACTTAACGAGATGACTAAGTCAGCTAGCTACCTAGCTAGCCAGCTGGGCTTATTTAGCTGGCTTAACTAGCCATCTATCTATCTACCTGTCTAACTAGGCAGATGACTTAAGTAGCTGACTTAACTAGCTGCCTAGCTACCATAACTAGCTGACGAATATAGATAGCTTCCTAGCTAGCCAGCTGACTTAACTAGCTGAAATAACCAGCTAGCCAGCTGGTTGCAACCTGATTTAACTAGCTGACTTAACTTCCTAACCAGTTGGTTGCTAGCTGACTTAACTAGCTGACGTAACCTGCTAATCAGCTGGCTAGCCAGCTGAATTATCCAGCTGGCTACCTATCTAGCCAGCAGGCGAGCCAGCTGACTTACCTAGCTGACTTAAGCTAGCAAGTTGGCTAGCCAACTCACTTAAATTGCTAGCTACCTACCTAGCCAGCAGGCTAGCAAGCTTACTTAACTTGTTGACTTGAATAACTATCCTGCTGACTAGAACGTTGAATTGTATAGCTAGCTAACTACCTAGCCAGCTGGCTACACAGCAGACTAAAATAGCAGACTTAACCAGTTAGCCAGTTGTATAGCCAGCTGAGTTAACTTGCTGGCATCACTAGCTAGCCAAGTAGCTATTTAGCTGACTTAACTAGCTAGCTACCCACCTAGCTAGTTGGCTAGCCAGCTATCTTAAATAGCTGAATTAACCAGCTAGCCAGCTGGCTAGCCAACAGACTTAACTATCTCACTACCTAACTAGCCAGTTGACTAGAAAGCTGACTTAAGTAGCTGACTTAACTATCAGCTACCTAGCTAGCCAGATGACTTAAATAGTTAGATAACTTGATATCTATCTAATTAGCCAGCTGACTTAAATAGTTAGCTAACTAGCTAGCTACCTAGGTAACAAGTTGACTTAAATATTAAGCTTCCTTGCTAGCTAGCTGACATAACCAGCTAGATAACTAGTTGTCTTAATCATTATCTAACATTCTAGCTAGGTGACAATCATTTGACTTATCTCGTTAGCTAATTTGCTGGCTAGCTGACTCATCCAGCTGAGTTAACTCATTAGCTATCTATCTAGCTAGCTGACCATCTAGCTTACTTAACTAGCTAGCTAAATAGCTAGCTAGCCTATTCAACCAGCTGACTCAACCCGTTTGCTAACTAGCTTGCTAGCTGACTCAACCAACTGACTTAATCCATTATTTAACTTGATAACAACCTGACTCAACCTGCTGACTTAAACCTTTAGCTAACTCACTAACTAACTAGACTTCTTAACCAGCTGATTATATTAGAAAGCTGACTTAACTAGCTGACTTAGCCAGCTGACTTAACTTCTTGGCTAGCTGTCTTAACTGGGTGACTTAACTAGTTAGCTAGCTGACTTAACTACCTGAATTAAATAGTTAGCTAACTATTTAACTAGCTGAATAATGAGCAGACTTAACAAATTCGCAAATTAGTTAGGTAGCAGACTTAAGTATCTGACATAAATAATTAGCTAACTCATGAGCTAGATGACTTAGCTAACTGAATTTCTTAGCTACCTAGTTAGCTAGCTCACTTAGCTAGCTGACATAACTAGTTAGCTTGCAAGATACCTTGCTGACTTAACGAGTTGGTTAATGAGTTAAATAACTGTTTTAACTAGTTGGTATATTAGTAAAATAGCTGAATTAACTAGTTGGTTAACGAGTTAACTAGGAGACTTAACTTACTGACTGATGAGTTGGCCGACTATTTAGCTGGCTTAACACATTGACTGACTTCTCAGCAGAGTTGTTAGCTGGCTTAACATGTTGGCTCTCTAATTGGCCGAATATTTAGCTTGGGTAACTAGTTGGCTGAGGATTTGGCCCCATAGTTAGCTCAGTTAAGTAGTTGGCTGGCTAGTTTGCTCACCTAATTTTTCGGTTGACTAGTTGGCCAAATAGTTAACTGACCTCACTAGTCGGCTGTATATTTAGCTGACCTTAGTAGTCGGCTTCCAAATTGGCCCACTAGTTGGCCGATTGGTTAGCAGACTTAACTAGTTGGCTAGCTAGTAGGCCGTCCAGTTAGCTGACTTAACTAGGCTGGCTGTGTGGGGTCTGACAGATGAGCTGAATTAAATTGTTGGCCAGTGAGTGAGAAAACAGCTCAATGGAATTAACTATTCGGCTGGCAAGTGAGCCGATGCATGTGCTGCCATAACTCATCAGCAGGCGAGTGAGGTGACCGGTGACCTGACTTAACTAGTCTGCTGGCAAGCAAGCCGAATACTTACCTGACCTTTTGGCCTGTGAACGAGCTGACAAGTTAGTTGACCTGTTGGTTGGTGATCATGCCGACTAGTTGTCATACCTGTTAGCCAGCGAGTGAGTCAACTAGTTAGTTGACCTGATGGAAAACAATGGAGCCCACTAGTTAGCTCAGTAGCTAGCTCATTTGCTAGCCGACTAGTTAGCTAACTAGGTGATTTGCTAGCTGATTTAACTAGCTAGCTGCGTTGCTAGCTGGCTATCTAGCTGACATTACTATCTAGCAAACAAGCTATCTAGCTGTATAGCTAGTTGATTTAACTAGCTAGCTAACTGTCTAGTTTGGTGGCTAGCTGACTTAACTATCTTCCTGACTAGCTAGCTGAATAGCTAGTTGACTTACCTGGCTAGATGACTAGCAACCTGATTAGTTAACTGAATTAATTAGGTACCTGAATACTTAGCTGACTTGCTAGCTCACTTAACTAACTAGTTGGATAGCTAGTTGACTTAACTAGCTAACTAGTATGCTGGCTAGCTGGCTAAGCAGCTGACTTAACTAGCTAACTACCTGGACGCTATATGGCTAGCCATCTCTCTTAACTAGCTACCTACCTGGCTGGCTAGCTGGATAGGGAGCTGGCAATCTATCCAGCGGGCTGGACACCTGGCTAACCAGCCCTCTTAACTTGCCAGCCACCTAGTTAGCCAGCAGGATAACCAGCTGTCTTAACTAGTTTACTTAACTTGATAGCCATCCAACTAGCCAGCTGGCTTAACTAGTCAGCCACCTAGTGAGCCAGATGTCCAACTAGGTCACTTAACTTGCTGACATAACTAGTTAGAAAGTCGGCTAGCCACTTGATTTAACTAGCTGACTTATCAAAATAGCCAGTTGGCAAGCCAGCTGACTCAACTAGATGACTTAATTCATTATACAGCTGGCTAGCCAGTTGACTTAACTACCTGGCATCTTTAGATAGCCAGGTGGCTGAGCAGCTGACTTAACTAGCTAGCTACCTATGTAATCCGCTGGCTTTCCAACTGACAACTTTCAAATTACATACCTAACCAGATGGCTAGTAAGCTAACCTAACAAGCTGTCGTAACTAACTGCCCTGCTTTCTAGCCAGTTGAATTAACTAGCTTGCTACGTAGCTAGCCAGCTGTCAATCCAGCTGAATTAAGTAGGTGAGTTATCTAGCTAGCCAGCTGTCTAATCAGCTGACTAAACTAGCAAGCTACCTACCTTGTCAGCTGGCTAGTCAGCTGACTTAACTAGGTGACTTAACTAGCTAGACAGTTATCTAGACAACTGACATAACTAGCTAGCTACCTAACTAGCAAGCTGGCTAGCTAGCTGACATAACTAGCTGAGTTAATTAGCTAGCTAGATGACATATCTAGCTGACTTAACTAGTTAGATTCCTAGCTTACCAGCTCACTTAAATAGCTGAAATAACTAGAGAGCCAGCTGGCTGCCCATCTGATGTAAATAGCTATATAACTAGCTAGCCAGCTGGGTAGACAACTGAATTTACATGCTGACTTAACTAGCTAGCCAGCTGGTTAACCAGCTGACTAAAGTAGCTGACTTAAATAGCTGGCCAACTGTCTAGCCACCTGATTTAATTTCCTAGCTATCTAGCTAGCCAACAGCCTAGTCAGCTGATTTAATTAGCTGACTTAACAATGTAGCCAGTAGGCTAGCCAGCAGACGTAAATACCTATCTACCCAACTAGACAGCGGTACAGCCAGTTGACTTAACTAGCTGACATAACTAGATAGCCTAAATCTAGACAACTGACTTAAGTAGCTACCTACCTACATAGCCCACTGGCTTGCCAGGTGATTTAACTACTTAACTACATAGCTAACCTGCTAGTCAGCTGGTGAGTGAGCTGACAGATCAGAAAAATTAACAAGTCAGCTGGCAAGTGAGCCTACTGGTGAGCCAACTTAGATATTTGGCCTGCGAGTGAGCAACGGGTGAGCTGCCTTAACTAGTCGGCTGGTGAGTGAGCCAACTGGTGAACTGACTTAACTAGTCGGCTGGCGAGTAAGGCGACTAGTTATCTACTTGTTGGCTTGTAGCGAACAGACTAATTTGATTAATGGAAGGCAGGTGAGGGAACCAACTCATTAGGTTACCTGATGGAAAGCGAGTGAGCCCACTAATTAGCTGACCAGCTAGCTGTTTTGCTAGGAGACTAGATAGCTAAGTAACTAACTGATTTGCTAGCTGACTTAGCTAGCTAGCTGACTAGCTAGCTGTCTACCTAGCTGACATATCTAGCTAGCAAACATGCTATCTAACTGTCTAGCCAACTTACTTAACTAGCTATCTAACTGGCTAGTTAGCTGGCTAGCTGACTTAACTAGATAGCTGACTAGCTACCTGACTTAAGTAGCTAGCAGGCTAGCTATCTGAATTAACTAGCTGACGAGGTAGTTTGCTGGTTAGCAGGCAAGCCAACTGACTGAATTAGGTAACTACCTGGTTGACTAGATGATTAGCTGTATTGCTTAACTAGTTAGCTGCCTAGCTAGCAGATGGATTACCACTTGTATTAACTAGCAGACTTAACCGCCTAGCAAGCTGGCTAGACAGCTGACTCAACTAGGTGGCTTAACTCGTTAGCCAGATGGTTAACCAGCTGATTTAACTAGCTGACATCACCAGCTAGCCAGGTGGCTAGCCAGCTGACTCAACTACTTAGCTGCATACATATTCTGCATGCTTGCCAGCTGACATAACTATCTAGCTACCCAGCTATCCAACTAGCTAGTGATCTGACTTAACTAGGTGATCTAACTAGCTAGCTAGCAGGCTATCCAGCTTATTTAACTAGTTAGCTACCCAGATAGGCAGCTGACTAAACCAGCTGACCTAACTAGCTAGCTACCAAGCTAGTCTGCTGATTTTACAACCTGAAATAACTAGCTATATACCTAGCTAGCTATATAGCTAGCTAGCTAGCTGACTAATCTAGCTGACTTAACTATCCAACTAGCTGACATAACTAGATGACTTAATTAGGTAGCTACCTACCTAGCCAACTGAAGTAACTAGCTCATATAACTAGCTAGCCAGCTGTCTAGCCATCTGAGTTAACTAGCTTTTTAACTACCTAGTCAGCTGGCTAGCCAACGGATGCAATGAGGTGACTTAACTAGCTACCCAGCTGGTTAACCAGCTGACACAACTAGTTGATTAACGAGCTAGGGAGTTGGCCAGCCAGTTGACTAAACTAACTGAATTAAATAGTTGTCCAGTTGGCTAGCATGCTGACTTAACTAGCTCTCTACCTCTCTAGCCACATAGAAAGCCATCTTACTTAACTAGCTAACTTAATGAGCTAGACAACTTTATAGTGAACTGACTTAACTAGGTCATTACCTAGCTAGCCAACTGGCTTAACCAGCTGTCTTAACTAGCTAGCCTGCTTTCTAGCCAGGTGAATTAACTAGCTTGCTAAACAGCTAGCCACCTGGCTATCC
>NW_007002319.1:0-412 GCF_000164805.1 Carlito syrichta
AGTATATGCCCAAGGCTGAAGCCTCCTTCCCCAATGTTCTTTGTCTGTTGACGATTATCCCAACTCAACAGAAAAATGGATGCTCTTCTCCTCTTCCTTTTTTTTGAGTTGGAGTCTCACTCCATTGGCCAGTTGCTTGCTTCGGGTCACTGAAGCTTTGACATGCCAGGTTCCATCGAGTCTTCCCCCAACAGCCTTCTGAGGAGCTGGAACGACAGGCATGTGCCACCACGCCTGGCTCATTTGGGTTGGAGGGTAGAGACAAGGTCTTGCCAAGTTGCTTGGGTGCTACTCAGACCAGCAGGATCAGGTCGGCCACTCTCCTAGTCTCCCAAAGTGCTCGGATGATGAGGCTGAGCACCTGAACCCAGCCTCTGTCCTTTGTCAGAAATAAACCAGAAGGCTGGGTGCA
>NW_007002320.1:0-339 GCF_000164805.1 Carlito syrichta
AAAGCAAGGATTTGGTGCACCTTGGGACAGGGACACTGTGGGGTACCACTGACTGCTGCTAGGCCTGGCTTCAGCCTTGGCTCAGAACTCAGGCAGGGGAGGCCTGCCTTGTCCTCAGCCTCCTCTACACCTGCCATGTGGTCTCTCTGCATGTGGGCGAGATGCCCCTGGGCACTGGATCCCTCTCTCTGAGATCATCCTTCCATTCCAAGACTGGAATATTTCTCACTCAGCTGGTATCTGCCTTGTGGCTCTGGGTTGGGATCCCACCTAGGACCTCTCCCCAAGACCTCTGGGGGTGTGAGACATAGATGGTCTCCACTCCCAGACCCCCTTTGA
>NW_007002321.1:0-339 GCF_000164805.1 Carlito syrichta
AAGAAAATGACAGAAAGAAAGGAGGAGAGAGAGAGAGAGAGAGAGAGAGGAGGAGACAGGGAGAGAAACCTATAGAAACAGACAGAAAGGGACAGAGAGATGTAAAGGAAGAGAGAGAAAAGAAAAGAAAGAAAGGATGAGAGAGAGATATAAAGGGAGAGAGAAAGAGAGAAAGAGAAAAAGAAAGGAAAGGAGGAAGGAAGGAAGAGAGAGACTGAGAAAGAGAAAAAGAGAGAGAGAATGGAGAAGAAAGAATGGTAGAGGGAGAGACAAAGGGAAAGAGAAAGAGACAGAGAGAGAAAGAGAAAGAAAAAGAGAGAGACAATGGGAGAGAGAAAA
>NW_007002322.1:0-339 GCF_000164805.1 Carlito syrichta
CAGCTGGCAAGCCAGCGGGAAACATAGCTAGCTATCTAGTGAAGTCAGCTGGCTATCCAGTTGGCTAGCTAGCTTCCTAGGCAGTTAAGTCAGTCTGCTACACAGTAGGTTAGCTAGTTAAGTCACCTAGTTATGTCAGATGACTAGACAGCTGTCTAGCTAGGTAGCTACATAGTTAACTCAGCTGTCTAGCCCACTGGCTAGCTAGTTAAATCACCTAGTTAGGTCAGCTGGCTAGCAAGCTGGCTAGCTAGGTAGATTGCCAATATAGTCAGCTGGCTGGAAAGAAAGCTAGTTAGTTAAGTCACTCATTTTAGTCAGCTGGCCAGCCAGCTGACA
>NW_007002323.1:0-414 GCF_000164805.1 Carlito syrichta
AACTAGCTAACTGACTAGCAACCTGACTAACTAGCTTACTTTAGCTAGCTGAATAGTTAGTTGACTTCCTAGCTGGCTTAACTTGCTAGCTGTCTGGCAGCTAACTGACTTAACTAGCTGACTAGCTAGTTGGCTGCCTAGCTAGCTACCCAGCTGGCTTAACTAGCTAGCTACCTGGTTAGCTAGTTGGCTAGGCAGCCGGCTATCTAGCTAGAGGGCTGGCCAGCAGGCTAACAAGCCAGCTTAATTAGCCAGCCAGATGACTGGACAGTCGGATAGCTTAACTAGCTGGCCACCTACGTGAACAGCCTGCTAACCAGTAGTCTTAACTTGCCAGCCACCTAGCTATCCAGACTGTGAAACAGCTGACTTAACTAGCTGACTTAACTAGATAGCCATCTGACTAGCCAGCTG
>NW_007002324.1:0-514 GCF_000164805.1 Carlito syrichta
TTTTTAAAAACTTACCTTAGTTACAATTCAAAGAAGGAAGCAAAGAAATTAATAAACAAATGAACTAATAAGGTTGGAATTTGCTGTACAATGCATACAACTCTAATGTGCTGAAACACAAGGGTTTTTCCTGTTGTTGTTGTTGTTGTTGTTGTTTTATGAGCTGTACCTTCCCTCCTTCCACCAACTCTTCAGAGTATCGTCTTTTCCTATCTTTGGCTTTAGGCTTGTTGGGTTCAACATTTAGGCTTGTTGGGTCCAACATTAGGTGTTGGGTACAACATTTAAAACTGTTTATTCATAACGGCAGTACCTCAAAGAAGACTCTACCTCCCAAATTGAGATATAAATGGTCATGACAGGATATTTTAGGATTGGCTCTTCCTATACTAAATTTTTTAATTTTTAATAGGACTTGAAACAGTTATACTTCTAGAATTTTATGCACACTACTAGGAAGCCTAAGAGTCTCTGAAATGGATGGCAAGGTCTGAAAGGCTTACCATCCAGGGCA
>NW_007002325.1:0-338 GCF_000164805.1 Carlito syrichta
AGAGCAAGGAAAATGATCAGAGATGAAGAAGGGCACTGAATAATGATAAAAGGGTCAAATAAGGCATAATGATCCCAAAGTGAATGCATCTAACAACAAAGCATCAAAATACATGAGAAAAAAGTGATAGAACTACACAGAGAAGCAGACAAGCCTACTAGTGTAGCTGGAGAGTTGAACATCCCTCTCTCAGTAATTGATAAAACATACAGAAAACCAGTAATGATATTGTTGGCCCAAACAGCATGTAAGCCAAAAATAAAACATTAAGCCTCCCTGCACAGCCAACTGACTGAATGGACCCCTTCTGTACCAAGAAAAACCTGAAAAACTACATC
>NW_007002326.1:0-337 GCF_000164805.1 Carlito syrichta
GAACAACAACATTCTTCACAAGAGTACAGGCAAAAGATTAAAAACACACATTATCCAACTAAAACCAAAAGACAGAAAACAAACAAACAGGAAGAACAACAATTCCGTAAGAAGATTATGATAGGAATCAACTGTCACATTTCAATAAATAGCCTAAATGTGAATGAACCAAATGCACCACTGAAAAGACAAAGAATGGCAAAATGGATAAAATATCACCAGGTAACAATTTATTGCCTTCCAGAGACTCACCTCACTAGGAAGAACACTCGCATAATCAAAGTAAGAAGATGGGAAACAAATTTTCAGGTGAACAGAACACAAAAGAAAGGAGGAA
>NW_007002327.1:0-334 GCF_000164805.1 Carlito syrichta
ACATGACTCTGATGCTAAGCATTAGGTTTTTCCATGGTCAACAGCTCTGTATGGGTTGTGTCTTTGGGATGAGGAACAAATGAGCTGTATGGAAAACAATCACTCTGCATGAGAGGGGAAGTTTCAACCAGGTCAAAAGTGAGAGGGTATGATTGGGTTTCAAACAACTTATGTAAGGCCAAGTGGATGCTGAGGCAGCAACTATATTAAACAAAATTATGACGAGGCACAACCCCTGTTTTGTTGGTGGTAAAACAGATTGGAAACTTGACTGGCTTAAGGGTCATGGTAAGAAAGTCATGCTGCTTCTCTCTGGACACTTCCCAAGTTGGTG
>NW_007002328.1:0-331 GCF_000164805.1 Carlito syrichta
ACAGGATGCGGTGGACTCCATCCCGGGATGAGGTTTAGTGTCACACTTACCAACAGCAAGGCCAGGCACCATGGCTCACGGCCATCACACACGTGCCATAGGAGGACTCGAAGGGAGGTGACCTGAGTCCTGGGGTTGGAAACTAGGCTGGGCAACAGGTCCAGATCTTGTCTCAGAGAGAGGTCCTCAAAATCGAGTCAGGTGTGGTGGCACACGGAGTCCCAGCTGCATGTGGGCTGAGGCAGGAGGACCGCCTGTGCTCCTCAGGTCAAGGCCCCAGAAGCCCCCATTGTGGTGCCACACCCCAGCACCACCGACAGAGACTCTGGTG
>NW_007002329.1:0-330 GCF_000164805.1 Carlito syrichta
AATGGAATGGAATTGAATGGAATGGAATGGAATGGAGAGAAATGGAATGGAATGGAAAGAAATGAATGGAATGAAGACAAATTGAACGGAATGTAATGAATTGGAATGGAATAGAAAAGAATGGAATGGAAGAGAGAGGAATGGAATGGAATGGAATGCAGAGGAATGGAAAGGAATGGAATGGAATGGAGTGGAATGGAATGGATTAGAATGGAATAGAATGAAATGGAATGGAGAGGAATTGAATGGAATGGACAGGAATGGAAAAAATGGAATGGAGAAGAATGGAATAGAGAGGAATGGAATGGAATGAAATGGAATGTATAGGAC
>NW_007002330.1:0-357 GCF_000164805.1 Carlito syrichta
TACCCCACATCTTTATAATAAAAATAAAAATAAAAATAAAAAAGAAACTGGAAAATAAAAAGCAAAAGAAAATAAGAAAAAAAGAAAGATGAAAAAAAGAAAAAAAACCTCATGACAGGGATAAAGTCTCACATCTCAATAATTAGCCCAAATGTGAATGGATTAAATACACCACTGGAAATACACAGAAAGGCAAAATGGACAAAATATCCTGAGGCAACAATATTTTGTCTCCAAGAACCTCATCTCACCAGAAAGGACACTAACAGACTCAAAGTAAGGAGATGGAAAACAAAATTTCAGGTGAACAGAACACAAAAGAAAGCAGGAGATGTGATCTTAATATCAGACAAAATA
>NW_007002331.1:0-329 GCF_000164805.1 Carlito syrichta
GAAGAACTGAGGGCAGGAGGTTTGCAGGAGAATGGATTTCTTTCTTCTTTTCTTCTCTCTTTTGTTTCCTCATTAGTTAGCCCTGGATGCTCTCAAACCACGCAACTTGGGCCTTCCTCTTGGCTTTGAACTCCCAACTGCTTTGATCACAGGCTTTCCATTTAGTCAACATCCTGGTCGTCCTGCCTGTCTTGAACTCTGGGCCTGAGGCGATCCTCCCACCAAGCCTTCCCTCACTCAAAGTTTTCTGGATTTTTCTTGTGGTCGAAGTGGGGACTTTCTATGGTCCAGCCTGGTACCAGTTCCCAGGCTCTGGCTATCTTCTCGTC
>NW_007002332.1:0-750 GCF_000164805.1 Carlito syrichta
CTTCCTTGGCAAGGGGCTGTGTATTTTTCTGTATATTAGGACTCTCATTAGATACATCCTACTTCGAAACTCTAATTTTCTTAGAAATTTCCAAGATGCTCTGTTGATTTTTGGGATTGAGGACTTGTGTAACCCAGATTCCTTATTCTTTCTTACCAAATGGTCATGTAGTTGCCTGTAAATAAGGACTCCAATTTCCAGATTGATGCACAAAAACACCATGATTCGTGTTTAGCCCATATAAAGATGACATTAAGCTTTTTTGGATTTGAGGACCTGAGTTACGCAGATTCCTTATTCTTACTTAGCAATAGGCAGTGAAGTTTCCTGTATGTGAGGACTCCCATTAGCCAGATTCCTACTTCAAAAATGTGATTTGAGGTTACCACTTAGGAAGACAGCCTGTAGTTTTGGGACTGAGGACTCATATAATGAAGATTCCTTATACTTCCTTACCAATATGACGTGTCGTTTCTTGTATATGATAACCTCCACTACCCAGCATCCTGCTTTACTCTGCAGGATGCCAAGACAGTTCCTGTAGACTGAGAATTCCAGTTTTTTGGATATCAAGAGAAAGACGTCCATAATGTTCTTTGGGAACTGGAATCCAAGATTCCTGGTTCTGTTACACAAGATCTCCCCAAAATGTGGAATATTCCAAACCCAAAACCCGAATTCCTACCTTTCCCACCCACAAGAATTTTCAGTACTTTGAGGTCACATGAATCGATATATTTTACATCAATA
>NW_007002333.1:0-2336 GCF_000164805.1 Carlito syrichta
CCCAGAGACAGACTGTCCTCTGTGATACATGTACCAGTGACTGAGCCTCCTCTATAATTTGTACCCCAGTGATGGTCCACCTCATTGATGAGTGTCCCAGTGACAGGCCCTTGGTAAAATATACCCCAATGACGGATGTCTTCTGTGATGATTGCCCAGTGACAAGTTCTCCTCTCTGATCACTGCCCCCACTGACTAGGTCTCCTATATAATGTGTTCATTAGTGATTATCCCTCCTCCCTTTAGGGTGCCCCAATAGAAGCCCTTCTCTGTGATGGGCTTCCCCGTAAGTGGGTCTCCTTCATAATGGATGCCTTAGTGACTGCCACTACTCCTTTTTATGTGTCCCAGTGACTGAGCCTTTTCTGAGATTGGTGCCCCCGTGACTAGCTCTTCTCCATAATGGTTGCCACAGTGACACATGTTTTTCTGGGTAGGGATTCCCACATTTTTGGCCTCTTCCATATTGAATGCCATTGTGACAGGTCCTTTTTTGTGATAGGAATCTCAGTTACTGGATTTCCTCCATAATGAAGACTGGGTGATTGTGCTTGCTCTGTGATTGTGCCCACGTGATTGGCCTTCATATATAATTGGTGCCCCAGTGACTGTTCCTCCTCCTTGATGAGTGTGTCAGTGACTGATTTTCTTTATTATGGGTGTCCCAGTGTCTAGCCTTCCTCCATAATAGTTGCCCCAGTGACTAGCCCTCCTCTAATAAATGTCCCATTTACTGAGTCTATTCTATAATGAATACCATATTAACTGACCCTCCTTTCTTATGGATGTTCCAGTGACTTAGACTCCTCTATAAAGTGTGCTGAACAGATTGTGCCTTCCCTGTGATTGGTGACCCAATAACCTGCCTTCATGTATGATGGGTACTTCTGCGACTAGCTCTCTTCTATGAGTATTGTCTTGGACACTGAGATTCTTTCATTTTGAGTGCCGCAATGACTAGGTCACTTCTGTGAATGGTGTCCAATGACTGGACATCCTCTCTTTTGGGTGGCCTGGGGACTAGTCTTCTTCTGTGGGTTCCCTAGCATTTGGTCCTCCTCCAAAACTGATGTCTCAGTGTCTAGTCCTCTTGTGTGATGGGTAACCCAGTTTATAGACCTCCACCATAATGAGTGCCCCAGTCACTGGCCCTTGTCTTTGAAGGGTGCCTTAGTGATTCACACTTTCATAATAGATGATCCATTGACTAGAACTCATTCATGATTTGAAGCACAGTGACTATAATCTCTACAAATTGGGTGCCAATGTGAATAACCCTCTTCTCTGATGGGTCCACCAGTGACTGGCTCTCCTCTGTCATGAGTGTCCCAGTGAGTGGCTTTCCTCTCTGATAGATGACCCAGTGACTGGGTCTACTCTATGGTGGGATCCCAGTGACTAGTCCTCCTCTGTGAAGGTGATTCAGTAACTTGACTTGTCTCTTATGAGTGCTCCAGTGACTTTCTCTCATCTGTGTTGGGTGCAGTACTGACCCTCCTCTGTGATGGATGCCTCAGTGATTGTCACTCCTCTGTGTTGATTGCCTAAATGACAGGCTTTTCTCTGTGCTACATTGACAAGATCTCTTCTGTAATTAATGCCCTAGTGACTTGACATCATCAGTGATGGGTACCCAAGTGACTTACCTGCTGTGTGGTGGGTGCTCCAGAGACTGGCCTTCTTCTAAGATGGGAGTATCAGTGACAATTCTTCTCTGTGATTGTACTTCAGTGACTGGACTTCCTGTGTGATGGGTGACTCAGTGACGACCTCCTCTGTGATGTGTGCCCCAGTGATTGTCCCTCTTTATGATCAGTGATCCAGTGATTGGCCTTCTTTTAAATGGGTGTCCATGAGACTAAGCTTCCTCTGTTATTGGTGCCTCAGTGATTGACTCTGCTTTGTGATAAATACCTCACAGATTGGGTCTCCTAATGCTGTGTGCCCTGGTGACTAACCCTTCTCGCTGATGGGTGCCCAAGTAATGGGACTACTCCTATTGTGTGCCAGAGTGACTGGTTCTCTCTGTGATGGGTAACTCTGTGACAGGCCCTTCTCTATGATAAGTGCCTTAGTGACCGTGAATCTGCTGTGAAGAGTTATCCAGGTACTATCTCTCATGCATAGTGGATGCCCTAGTGACTAGCCCTCCTCTGTGCTATGTACATCTGTGACTGGCTTTCCTCTGTGATGGGTGTCGCAATGACTGGCTCTCCTCTGTGATGGGTGTCACAATAACTGACTGTACTCTCTGATAATTGCCTCTGTTACAGGGAATATCCCAAAATATCTACCCCAGTGATTGACTTTCTTCTGTGATGGGTGCCCTAATGACT
>NW_007002333.1:2356-3816 GCF_000164805.1 Carlito syrichta
TGGATGCCCTAGTGACTAGCCCTCCTCTGTGCTATGTACATCTGTGACTGGCTTTCCTCTGTGATGGGTGTCGCAATGACTGGCTCTCCTCTGTGATGGGTGTCACAATAACTGACTGTCCTCTCTGATAATTGCCTTTGTTACTGGGAATATCCCAAAATATCTGCCCCAGTGATTGACTTTCTTCTGTGATGGGTGCCCTAATGACTAGTTCTGCTCTGTAATAGGTGCACGAATGACAAGTCCTCCTTTCTGATCACTGCCTCAGAGACTGGGTTTCCTCCATAATGGGTCCTCCAGTGACTGGTCATCTTCTGTTATGGTTGCCTAAGTGACTGCCTCTTCTCTGTGATGAGTACCTCCATGGGGTATTCAGTATCCGGGCTGCTTCATAATTGGTATCCCAGTGACTGGCCCTAATCTGTAATGACTGCAACAGTGACAGACTTTCCTGTGTGATGGGTTTCCCAGTGACTGGCTAACTTTTGTGATAGATACCCCAGTGTTGTACCTTCTCTATAAAGGGTACCCAGTGAGTAGTCTTCCTTTGTATGTGTACACCAGTGACTGGCCCCCCTCTGTGAAAAGTGCCCCAGTGAATGCACTTCCTCTATTACGGGTGCTCCATTGACTAGCTTTTGTTTGTGATGCTGTTTCAGTGGCTAGATCTCCTAAATATTGGGTGCCCTATTGATTAACCCACCTCTATTATGTATTCTCAAGTGATAATGCCTCTTCCGTGACTTGTGCACCTGTGATTGGTCCTCCTGCATAATGTGTGCCCTAGTGACTAACCCTTCCTTTTGATAGTGTCCCAATAACTGGGGCTCCTCCTCAGTGGATACTCCAGTGATTACCTCTACTTCATGATGCATGTCCCAGTGACTGGCTCTCATCAGTAAGGGGTGCCCTGGTTATTGACCCTCATCTATGATGGTTGTCCCAATTACTGGCCTTCCTTCATAATGGCTGCTCCAGTGACTGGTCCTTCTCTGTTATTGGTACCACAGTGACAAGCATTGCTCTGGGTGATTATCTTCATGCCCAGCACTCCTTTCTGAGGGGTCTCCCCATTACTGTCCCACCTATGTTATGGGTGCCCCAATGACTGGCCCTCATCTGTTATGATTATCCCAGTACAGGGGCCCTCCTCCATAAAAAATGCCTCAGTCACTGGTTCTTTTAGTGATTTGTGTCCTAGCAACTGGGCCTTTTCTGTTATTGGGTCTCCAGTGACAGGTTCTCCCCAATGATGGCTACTTCATTGACTGTCCCTCCTATGTGTTTGGTGCCTCATTGGGTCCTGTGTGATTGGTGCCCCAGTCAATGATCCTTCCCTGTAATAAGGAACCCAGTGATAAACTCTCTTTCTATTGGGTGTTCCAGTGACTGACCCTCTTGGATGGATGCTTCAGTTACTATCCCTCCCCTTGTGATGGTTGTCTCCCTGATTGACTCTT
>NW_007002334.1:0-326 GCF_000164805.1 Carlito syrichta
CACCTGGATAGCCAGCTGACTTAACTAGCTGACTTAATTTGCTAGCCATCTGGCCAGCCAGCTGACTTAACTAGGTCAATGCCTAGCTAGCCAACTGGCTAGACAGCTGATTGAACTAGCTCTCTTAACTGACCTGCTTTCTAGCCAGTTGAATTAAGTAGCTTGATACATAGTTATCCAGCTGGCTATCCAGCTGAATTAGCTAGGTGACTTATATAGCTAGTTAGCCAGCTGACTTAAATAGCAAGCTACCTGGATAGCCAGCTGGCTAGTCAGCTGACATATCTAGGAGACTTAACTATCTAGTCAGATGGCTATACAGTTGA
>NW_007002334.1:1932-2462 GCF_000164805.1 Carlito syrichta
CTTATGTAGCTAGAGTCCTAGCTGGCCAGCTGAATTAACTAGCAGACTTAGTCAGCTAGCTACCTGGCTAGCCGGCTGACTTAACTAGCTAGCTACATAGCTTGCTAGATGGTAAGCCAGCTGAATTAACTAGCTGACTTAACTTTCTAGCAAGCTGGCTAGCCAACTGATGTAACTAGCTTGCTACGTAGCTAGCCAGCTGGGAAGCCAGCTGAATTAACTAGTTGACTTAACCTGTTATCAAACTGGCAAATCAGCTAACCCAACTAGCTGACTTAACTCGTTAGCCAGCAGGCTAGCCGGCTGAATTAACTAGCTCTGTGTAGCTAGCTAGCTGGCTAGCCAGCTGACTTAACTAGCTGACTTAATTACATAGCAAGCGGAATAGCCAACTGAAATAACTAGCACACTACTTAGGTAAACACCTGGCTAGCCAGCTGACTTAACTTACTGACATAAATAACTGGCCTGCTTGCAAGTCAGCTGAATTATATTGGTTGCTATATATTTAGCCTGCTGTCTACTGAGCT
>NW_007002335.1:0-366 GCF_000164805.1 Carlito syrichta
GGCCATCTATTTAAGTCAGCTAGTTAAGTCAGCTGGCTAGCCAACTGGCTAGCTAGGTAGTGAACTACTTAAGTCAGTGGGCTAGTCAGCTAGCAAGCTAATTAAGTCAGCTAGGTAGGTCGACTGGCTAGCCAGCTAGCTAGCGAAGTAGAAAGCTAGTTATGTCAGCTGTCTAGCCAGCTGGCTAACTAGTTAATTCAGCTGGTTGAGTCAGATGTCTAGTCAGCTAGCTAGCAAGTTAAGTCAACTAGTTAGGACAGCTGGATAGCCAGCTGGCTAGCTAGGTAGGAAGCTAGTTAAGTCAGCTGGCTAGCCATTTATGTCAGCCAGTTAATTCAGCTGGTTTCCCAGCTGACTAGCTAGGTA
>NW_007002336.1:0-387 GCF_000164805.1 Carlito syrichta
ACTCTCCTTCAAATGGGTGCCCCAATGACTGGACTTCTGGGATGGGTGCCTCAGCTACTAACCCTTCTCTGTAACGAGTGCCTCAGTGGCTGGCTCTTCTTTGTATGGATGTAAAAGAGACTAGCCATCCTCTATGATGTGTGACCAGTTGTAGGGCCTCCTATTGATATGAGCCCCAGTTTCTGAGCCTCCTCTTAATGGGTGCCCCAGTGACTAGCCTCTACCCTGATGGGTTCCTCAATGACTGTCTCTTCTCTCTAATACGTGCCTCAATAACTGACTTTCCTCTGTGCTGTGTGCTCCAATGTCTCGTGTTGTGATGATTTTCCCATAAATGACTCTCCATGGTGATGGTGCCTGAGTAGTCTTAATCTGTGAAGGGGTCAC
>NW_007002337.1:0-406 GCF_000164805.1 Carlito syrichta
TCTATTCCAGAACTCTCCATTCCATTCCTTTTTATTCCATTTCTTTCCATTGCAATCCATGCTTCTCCATTCCATTCAATTCTTTTCCGTTCCACTCCATTTTACTCCATTCATTCTTCTCCATTCCAAACTTCTCCATTCCATTCCACTCCACTACATTACATTGCAATCCATTCTCCATTCCATTTCTCTCTATTCCATTCCTGTCCATTCCATTTCCATCTTCCAGTTCATTCTATTCAATTCGGTTTCTCTCTATTCCATTCCATTCCATTCCATTCCATTCCTCTGCATTCCTTTCCATTCATTCTGTTCCTTTCCATTTTTATTTCATTCCTGTTCATTTCATTCCATTCTACTCCATTCCATTCCATATTTTTCATATCCACTCCAATGCATTTCATTC
>NW_007002338.1:0-335 GCF_000164805.1 Carlito syrichta
CAAATAGTTAGCTGACCTGTTGGCTGGAGAGTGAGCCAACTAGTTAGTTGTCCTGTTGACTGGCGAGCAAGCCAACTAGTTCACTGATCATTTGGCGGGCGAGTGACCTGAATAGTTAGCTGACCTGAAGGCAAGCGAGTGAGCCCAAGAGTTCGCTGATCAGCTAGCTGAGTTGCTAGCCGACTAGATAGCTAAGTAACTATCTGATTTGCAAGCAGACTTAACTAGCTAGCTTCCTGGCTGACCAGCTAGG
This sequence comes from Carlito syrichta, assembly GCF_000164805.1. Lineage (NCBI taxonomy): Eukaryota > Metazoa > Chordata > Mammalia > Primates > Tarsiidae > Carlito > Carlito syrichta. The sequence goes on from NW_007002338.1 coordinate 254, forward strand.
CAGAAGGATAGCTAGCTAGCGGGCTGGCCAGCTGGCTTAAAGAGCTAGACAGACACCTTAACTAGCTAACTTAACCAGCCAG
>NW_007002339.1:0-321 GCF_000164805.1 Carlito syrichta
TAAGCCGACTGACTGTCCCACTCTTCAGACATTCAGCTGACTTTTTATCCCTGCTTGCTAGCCAGGTGGCCAGCCCACTAGATAACTAGCTGGCTGCCTAGCCAGATAGCCAGACATTTATGTAGCTAGTTAAGCCATCTGATTAGCCATCTAACCAACCAAGTAACTAGCTAGTTAAGTCAGCAGGCTAGCCAGCTAGACAGCCAACAAGCTAGTCAGATCGTTACATCAGCTAGCTAGCCAGTTAGCTAGTTAAGTCCTCTAGCAAGTCAGCTAACTATCCAGCTAGCTATTTAAGTCAGGTAGTTAGTCAAGTTGCTA
>NW_007002340.1:0-321 GCF_000164805.1 Carlito syrichta
GCTTCGGCATTGCTGGTCTGCTTTGATCACTCTGTGATTGATGGCAGCCTTACCACTGGGCCCTCTGTTCCATGAGCTCACACATGTCTTTTCTGTAGGGCATGAGTGTGGAAGGCAGAAGCAGGCCTTCTGGGGTGGGTGGCTGAAGACACAGCAGGGACGTGCCAGGTGGCAACCTTTGAAACCTCCCGCAAATGACAGACTGGAAAGTGCCTTTTCCTCTCCCCTCCCTGAAGGTGACTCCTTGTGCTGAGTGATAAGGGTGGTGGTGGTGGTGGTGGTGATTTTTATTACTTGGAGTCAGAATCCTGCTCTGTCGCC
>NW_007002341.1:0-321 GCF_000164805.1 Carlito syrichta
AGCTGCTTTAAGAAGTTGGCCGACTAGTTGGCAGACCAGTTAGCTGGGTTAGAAAATTGACTAACGTGTTGGCTCACTAGTCAGCTCTGTTAACTGGATGGCTGATGTGCTGACCTAACTCGTGGGCCAATTATTAGGCCAATTATTTAGATGGTCTTACTTGTCAGCAACTAGTTAGCTGATCTAACTTGTTGGCAGACAAGTTGGCCGACAATTCGGCCGATTGGTTGGCTGAATTAATTAGTCGGGGATGACTGAGCTGACAGGTGAGCGGATTTAACTAATTGTCCAGCGAGTGACCTGACAGGTCACCTGACTTAA
>NW_007002342.1:0-407 GCF_000164805.1 Carlito syrichta
AATTTTTTTTGGGATTGAGGACACGAGTAACGCAGATTCATAATTCTTACTTAACAATAGGCAGTGAAGTTTCCTGTATGTGAGGACTCCCAATACCGAGATTCTTACTTCAAAACCTGATTCGTTGTTACCTCTGAGTAAGACGACCTGTAATTTTTGGAATTTAGGTCTCATGTAACACAGATTCCTCATACTTCCTTAGCAATATGATGTGTAGTTTCCTGTATATGATGACTCCCATTTCCCAGCTTCCCACTTCACTCTGCAGGATGCTGAGACAGTTCCTAGTGACCGAGAATTCCCGTTGTTTGGGTATCAAGAGAAAGACTCCCATAATGTTCCTTGGGAACTGAAATCCAGATTCCTGGTTTCCCTTAACATGACCTCCAGAAAATGTGGAATCTTCA
>NW_007002343.1:0-451 GCF_000164805.1 Carlito syrichta
TTGCTTATGTCATGATAGATAAATAAACACAGCATAATATACTGATTGAAGGACAAGTGGCTTTTTGGTGTCATGTAGAAGTAGATTTAGACTTTAAAAATGAAGCTATGGTATGAAGAAAGAGTTGAAATGAAGCAATGTATTGTTGGCATATGGAAATCTGTATATATTTTTTACAACATTTTATTATTTTATTATTTCAAAGTATTTTAAGTCTAGAGAAGAAATCTCTGAGTTTTCTTCAGACTTTTAAGAATGAAGTTAATAATTTTAGCATTCTTGTCATATATACTAGAAAAAAAATCATTCACTCCAAGCAATCTTGAGATATCTTCACACACTTTAAAAAATTTGCCCATTTATTTTTAAGATTTCTTAGTTGAGTACTGTCGAATTTTTTGCTATTGTCTCCACTTTTGATGACTTAAAAACATAAATTTTCCCAAGGCTA
>NW_007002344.1:0-360 GCF_000164805.1 Carlito syrichta
AGCGGAAAATCAAAAAGTTGCCCCCAAACTGTGCAAGATTCTTTTCTATTTACTTTTTTTCCCCTTCTTTCCTCATTAAACATTGTTCTCTCTTTTAAAAGGAGGAGAAAGAAATCAAGAGAAAATGTGCAGGAATGGTGTCCCTACATGACAACCTACATAACAACAAATTACAATGAAACCCCACTTCAAGTGTGCCAAACGACACAAAACCGTGGAAAAATTGAAGCCAAACTGGGAGGCAAAAAGGTTTGGGTTGTATTTAAGTTCCATCTTCAGGGAGTGAGTGTGTGAGCACAGAAAAAGAAAATAAAGTGTGTGCAATTTACCTCCCCCCTCCAATTTACTTTTCAGCTGTTT
>NW_007002345.1:0-302 GCF_000164805.1 Carlito syrichta
GAAGAAACTAGAGAGGAACAAAGTAAGAATGTTTCCCCTCACCACTATATTTAGACAGACAGAGGCAGAGAGAGAGAGAGAGAGAGAGAGAGAGAGAGAATACAGCTGATGTTAACAGATAAGAACTTAACCATTTTTGCCTTTTCTCTACTTATTTCTATTCTCTATGATTTCCTTTTTCTATTTACTTTGGATTTATTCTGCTTTTCTTTTTTCTACTTTCTTAAAGTGTAAATTAAGATAATTGACTCTTTTTTTTAGTTGGAGGCTTACTCTGTCGTCCAGACTGGAATGTAGTGGCA
>NW_007002346.1:0-335 GCF_000164805.1 Carlito syrichta
TGAATGAAACGTCATTGTACACCTACCCTTAACTGTACCCCACAAAACCATAATAAAAACTACTGATTAATGAAAAAAAAAAAAAGAAGTATGATCAATCTCATCTATAATGAGATCAATGTAATTTCAAATTAACTCAAAGATGTTTTTTCACCTTTCAGAGTTGCAGAAATCCTGATTCTGTTTTATGTTTGATAATCTTGCCAAGGATGTGAAGAACCAGTCACACATTGCTTGTAGAAAGATAAATTGATACAACCTCTCCTTAGAGGAATTTGGCAATAATTATCAAAAGTATACATATATGCTTCTGTATATATACAAAATCATATATA
>NW_007002347.1:0-322 GCF_000164805.1 Carlito syrichta
GTATAAAAAATAAAATAAAAATAAAAAAAGAAACTCTTGCTAATATCTACTGGGGCATGTTTGTATTTAAGAAAGAAAGGGATGAAAGAGCAGTTATCAAGAGGAGATAGAGAAGAATTAAGTGTGTTTTCTTTGCAGTTTTTACTGATGTATTTCAAGAATTAGCTTCTCTCCAAGAAAAATAGAGACAGCCATTCTAGTATTTATCTTTGTGGATATATGTCTGTGCAAATGATGTGTGAAATTTCATGAGAAGGCATGTATGTGTGTACGTATACTGATATGTATATGTATGTTCAATATCTGTGTGTGCGTTTCTGTG
>NW_007002348.1:0-402 GCF_000164805.1 Carlito syrichta
CCTTTCCTGACATTTCAATATCCAGATACAAAAAGCCCAAATAACCCCTGGAAAATTCATCACAAAAAGGTCTCTCCCAAGGCATATAATCATCTGGTTATGCAAAGTTAATGTTAAGAAAAGAATTTTAAGAGCATTGAGACAAAAGCATCAAACAACTTGCAAAAGACAACCTATCAGACTAACAGCAGAATTCCCAGAAGAAACTCTATAGGCCAGAGAGATTGAGGCCCCATCTTTAATCCCCTCAAACAAAATAACAGTCAAGAATTTTGTATACTACAAAACTATTTCATAAATGAAGGAGAAATGAAAGATTTTGCAGACAAGTAAGCATTGAGGGAATTTGTCACCAGTATACCAGCTTTACAAGAAATACTCAAAGGAGTTCTACATACTGAA
>NW_007002349.1:0-332 GCF_000164805.1 Carlito syrichta
AGTGGAGACCAAAGGGAGGCCCAAACTTTACCTGTACAATGACCACTTGTATACCTAATCCTGAATTGTGCTCCACATCTTTAAAAACAAAAGCAAAACTCCAAAAAAGCCCTTTCTCTCCAGACCCCTTGGTTAGGAATTAGGAAAGGTAAAGAAAAAAGCTCTGAGCTTAGTGTCATCTCATGGAGCATACATTCTAACGGAAAGAAGGCAGACAGTAAGAAATAATGAAATAAGCAAACAGGAAAATCTTAGAGTGATACAAATTCTAAAGAAGGGAAAATAAGCTGATGTGATAGACAGTAACTTCCAGGGCTATTTTAGGTTGATCA
>NW_007002350.1:0-357 GCF_000164805.1 Carlito syrichta
AGACAATAATAATGGTTAGAGCAGAAATAAATGAAATAATAGAAAAACAATATACACAATCAACAAAATTAAGAGTTGATTTTTTGAAAAGATAAACAAAATTGAAAAACAAGCTAAGAAAAAAGAGAGTAAACTAAAATAAATACAACTGGAAATGAAAGAGGAAACATTATTGATGCTGCAGAAATGAATCATAAGAGAGTACTGTGAACAATTATATGGCAACAAATAGGTTAACATAGAAGAAATAAATTCCTAGACATAAAACCTACCAACCTACCAAGGCTGAATCATGAAGAAATAAAAAATCTGAAAGATCTATAACTAGTAAGAAGATTGAATCTGTAAAAAAAAAAA
>NW_007002351.1:0-319 GCF_000164805.1 Carlito syrichta
GGTCTAGAACCTGCGGGCTCAGGCAATCCACTCACCTCAGCCTCCCAAGACACAGGATTACAGGCTGAGCCACCGAGCCTGGCTTATTAATGATTCTACCTGGGCACAATCTAAGGACCTTAGTTCTGGGAGGCGGTGGGGAGTCACAATACATCATTCCAGTGACCACTTCCACAGGGAGCTAACATAACACAAACTGTTGGAGACAAAGCCTTGACGTTTTTGTGGAAACCCATTGCTGCTCAAAGTGATTGATCTAACTATTAGCTCATTTTCCCCTTTAAGGTTTCCTTTAAAATCACCACCATTAGCTTACTGG
>NW_007002352.1:0-553 GCF_000164805.1 Carlito syrichta
ATTCCATTTCATTTCTCACGATTCTTTTCCATTCTTCTTCACTCCATTCCATTCCATTCCATTCCATTCAATTCCATTCCTTTCCATTTAATTCCATTCCAGGCCATTCCATTCCTCTCCAGTGTATTCCTATCCATGACATTCCATTCCTCTCCAGTCTATTCCTCTCCATTCCATTCCATTCCTCTCGATTCCATTCCTTTCTATTCTATTGCATTCCATTGCAATACTTTCCATTCAATTCCAATCCATCGACTCCATTCCATTTCTTTCTTCTCCATTTCATTCCTCTCAACTCCTTCCATTCCATTTCATTCCACTCCACTCCACTCCATTCCATTTCACTTCACTCGATTGCATTCCATTCTTCTCAATTCCATTCCATTCCACTCCATTCCATTCCAATCCTCTCCATTATTTACATTCCTCTCAATTCCATTTATTCCGTTCAATTCGTCTCCATTCCACTCCATTCCATTCTGTTACATTCAACTATAATCCATTCCTTCCCATTCTATTACATTCCAATACTCTCCTTTCTTTCCTCCCCTTC
>NW_007002353.1:0-327 GCF_000164805.1 Carlito syrichta
GGAAAGGAGTGGATTGGAAGGGAATAGTATGGATTTGAATGGAATAGAATGGGTGGAGTTGAATAGAGTGGAGTGTAATGTAATGCAAAGGAATGGAATAGAATGGAATTGATGGTGACGAATGTAATGAAAACGAATGGAGAGGAATGGAATCGAATCGAATGGAATGAAAAGCAATGGAATGCAGAGGAATCGAGGTAGTGGAATAGACATGAATGGAGAGAACTGGAGTGGAATGGAATGGAATGGAATGAAATGGAGGGGAAATGAATAGAATGGAATGTAGAGGAATGGATGGAAAAGATGGAATGGAAAGTAATGAATTGA
>NW_007002354.1:0-356 GCF_000164805.1 Carlito syrichta
TCACCAAGATTTTAACAAGTCATTCCTTTATTGCAGTAAAGTGACTGCTGCAGGGTGATGTGGTTTATGAGAGGACCAGCTTAATGGCCAAAGACGTATGCACTCTTTCTCATACGTCTTTGGCCATTAAACAGGCCTATTATCTCTAGGGCAGAAGAAGATCAGTTTAATCAAACTGCCACCTAACAGCTGTTGAGTCTTCTCTTAGATGGCATTATAATGAATGCTCAGAGTCAATCTCTGCTGCTAGCTAGTTAAGTAGTCAGCAATAGCAATAGCTAATTCAATCTTGGGCCCATACTTAAGCTGTCCTCTGACCAACTTTTAGCCTATTGTCTAAGCATCAAAGTAGCCTG
>NW_007002355.1:0-415 GCF_000164805.1 Carlito syrichta
TGGAGGAGGCCGAGTCACTGGAAGACCCATTATGAAGGAGTCGCAGTTTTTGTGACACCATTGCAGAAGAAGGCTACAGACTAGAACAAACATCACTGAGGAATGACAGACACTGGGGCACTCATCACAAAAGAGGACTTGTCACTAGGACACCCATTATGGAGGAAGTCCATCTACTGGGACACCCATCACAGGGTAGGTCACTAGGTCTTCCATTGTTGAATAGGGCCAGTCACCAGGACACCAATCGCAGAAGAGGGCTATTCAATGGAATACTCATCAAAGAGGAGGACCAGTCACTGGCAACCAATCACAGATGCATACTAGTAACTAGGCACATATTATAGAAGAGGGTCAGTCACTCTGGCATTCATCATAGAAAAGGCTTCTCATTGGGACATCCATCAGAGTGGAA
>NW_007002356.1:0-327 GCF_000164805.1 Carlito syrichta
CCCAGCTAGCTAGATAGGTAGAGAGCTAGTTAAGTCAGCTGGCTAGCCTGTCAAGTCAGATAGTTAATTCAGCTGTCCAGCCACCTGGCTAGCTAATTAAGTCAGCTAGATAAGTCAGCTGGCCAGCCAGCTGGCTAGCTGGTAAATTCAGCTAGTTAACTATCTGACTTAACTAGATAGCCATCTGGCTAGCCAGCTGGCTTAACAAGCTAGGAACCTAGCTAGGAAGCTGGCTAGCCAGCTCACTTAACTCGTTGACTTAACTAGCTAGCCAGGCAGCTAGCCAACTGACTTAATTAGCCAGATACCTACCTAGCCAGGTGGCTA
>NW_007002357.1:0-621 GCF_000164805.1 Carlito syrichta
GAACTTGCGGGCTCAGGCAATCCACACACCTCAGCCTCCCAAAGTGCAGGATTACAGGGTGAGCCATTGAGTCCAGCCTATGTTTTTTCAGTGATGCATTTAGTCCATTCATTCGAGTTCATTCACATTCAGCTACTGAGATGTGAAAATTTTTCCCTGTCATGAAGTTCTTATAGGGTGTGTTGCTGTTGTTTGTCTGTTTATTTATTTGTTGACTTTCTTTTGATTTTGGGGTTGATGTATGTGTGTGCTTTCAATCTTTTTCCTGCATTCTTGGGAAGAGCATGATCATTCTTACTTTTCTTTCTTCTGTGTTTAATACTTTCTTAAGTGTTTCTTGTAGAGCTGGTTTGGTGTCAGTGTAAACACTTAGGGATTGAATATTCAAGAGCTATGGGAAAACTATAATAGGTGTAATATGTATATATATATATTACACCTATATATATATATATTATATATATGTATATATATAATATATATATATTATATATATGTATATATATAATATATATATATTATATATATACACATATATATACTGAGTATTCTAGGAGGAGAAGAGAAAAATATAAAAGAAATCATTGAAATTATAATGAGTGAAAAATTTTCCCAAATTAT
>NW_007002358.1:0-307 GCF_000164805.1 Carlito syrichta
CCATTTTAGGTTGTACATAATTAAAGAAACACCTCAAACACTTTTCAAAATACTGTAGTAACCAATACATAAAGGCATGCCTTAGGTGGGCATAGGAATGCAGTTCAGAAAAGAAAAAAAATTGCATAGTAACTACTCAATTTCTTTAAAATCACAGAGAAAGAAATGACATATTGATCTTTCATACTGATTTTATACAACTTTTTTTGTTTGTTTGTTTGTTTTTTTGTTTAATAATTAATCAGTATTTTTACTATGGTTTTGTGGGGTACAGTTAAGGGTTAGGTGTACAATTACGTTTCATTCA
>NW_007002359.1:0-318 GCF_000164805.1 Carlito syrichta
GATGCCATGAAAACAGTTCTCAGAGGGGAATTTATATCTCTATAGGCACACATCAAGAAAATGGAAAGATCAGAAGTTGAGAGCCTAACAAATTACCCAAGGGAACTGGAAAGAGAAGACCACCACAACTCCAACTTTAGCAGAAGAATCCAAATCACAAATTAAAGCCCAATTGTGGGACACAGAAGAAAAAATATTATAGAAAACACCAGCAAAACAAAAAGCTGGTTCTTTGAAAGAATTAACAAGATTGATGAACCCCTAGCCAGAATGACCAAGAAAGAGAGAAAAAGCCCAAATAAACACAATCAGAAATAC
>NW_007002360.1:0-313 GCF_000164805.1 Carlito syrichta
ACTCTATAATGCATGCTCCAGTGACTGGCTCTTCTCTGTGATCAGTGTCCCAGTGACTGACACTCTTCTTTGATTACTGTTCCAGATATTATACTTCTGTGATCGGTGAAAAAATGTTTGTCCCTATTCAGTGATTTTTGTAGTAGTGACTGGGTCTCATTCATAATGGGTTCTTCTGTGACTAGCCCTCTTCTGTACTGCATGTCCCAGTGACTAACCATCCTCTATGATGGCTGCCCCAGTTACTGCCCCTCCTTCATAATGGGAGTCCCAGTAACTGACTTTCCTCTGTGACATGTTCCTCAGTGACAAA
>NW_007002361.1:0-321 GCF_000164805.1 Carlito syrichta
CTTCTCTCCAGACTGAGAGTTCTCCCCTTCAGGCAATTCACTCACCTCAGCCTCCCAAGGTGCGGGATTATAGGCTGAGCCACCGAGCCCGGCTTCAAATTTTTTTTATTATGAAGTGTTAGGTATACAAATGGTGGCTCACTTTGTAATCCCACCACTTTGGGAGGCTGAGGCGAGTGGATTGCCTGAAGTGGAGGGTTTGAGACCAGTCCAGGTAAATTGGTGAGACCTCGTTTCTACAGTAAATAAAAAATAGCTGAACCGGGCCTGGTAGTGCGAGCCTGTAGTCTGGCAACCTAGAGGCTGAGAAGTAAGGATCGC
>NW_007002362.1:0-302 GCF_000164805.1 Carlito syrichta
GCGACAGAGTGAGACTCCAACTCAAAAAAAAAAAAAAAGTATGCAATGGGCCAGGCGCGGTGGCTCAGCCTGTAATCCCAGCACTTTGGGAGGCCAAGGCGAGAGGATTGCCTGAGCCCAGTGGTTCAAGACCAGCCTGGACAACTTGGTGAGACTGCATCTCTACAATAAATCACAAAAACTAGTTGGGTGTGGTGGCGTGCATCTGTAGTTTCAACTACTTGGAAGGCTGAGGCAGAAGAATCACCTGAGCCCAGCAGGTCGACACTGGGGTGGCCGTGAGCGTGCCACTGCACTCCAGC
>NW_007002363.1:0-2458 GCF_000164805.1 Carlito syrichta
ACTATCCATACTCCATTATTAGTGCCCCAGTGACTGAGTACCTTTTGTGATTGATGCACCAGTGATTGACTCTTCTGCTTAAATGTTGCCCCAGTGATTAGTCCTCCTATGTGAGGGCTGTGACAGTGGATGGCCCTCCACAATAATGGATGCACCAATGACAGGCCCTCTTCAGTTCTGCATGTCACAGTGATTATCGATCCTCAGTGATGGGTATCCCAGTGACAATCCCTCCTCTGTGAGGGGTGCCCCCATGACAGACTTGCCTCTGTGATAGATACACCAGTGCCTGGTCCTCTACCATGATTGGTACCATAGAGTCTGGCCCTCCTTTCTTATAAGTTGAATTACACGTCTTCAAGTGTGATGGTTGTCCCAGTGACTGGATCTCTTCTGTGATAGCTGTCCCTTTGTCAGGGCTTCCTCTGTAAGGTGTCTTAATGACTGGTTTATCTCCATGATGAATTGCCCAGTGACTGCAACTGCTCTGTTAATGGGACCCGATGACTGGCTTTCCCATTTGATGGATGCCTCAGTGACTGTCCCTCTTTTTTGTTTGCTGCCAAACTGACTGGTCCTCCTTTGTGATTGGTGCTCCATTTACTGGTTCTGTCCTCAGTGATGGGTGCACCAGTTACCGACCCACAAATGTAATGTATGTTCCTGTGACTGGGTCTCTTCTGTGATGGGTGACACAGTGATTAACACTTCCTATAATGGGTATCACATTGACTGGACCATCTCCATAATGGCTTTACCTGTGATTGGGCATCATCTGCGGGGTTCCTCGGTGGCTGGCTAACCTCTGTTACCCAATGATCCGCTATATTTTGTGATGGGTTCTGCAGTGACACACCTTCTATTATGGGTGATCCAGTAACTGGGTCTCCTCCAAAATTGATGCACCAGTAACTAGACTTCCTCTGTGATTGGTGCCCCAATCTCTGGTCCTCCTCCATAATGGGTGCCTAGCTACGGACTCATCTCTCTAATGGATGTCCCAATGACTGTACATACTCTAAAATGGGTGACCTAGTGACTCGTCATCGTTGTAATGAGTGCCATGGTGAGAAGCCCTCCTTTGTGATGGGTTACCCAAAGACTTTCCCTCCTCAGTGATGGGCTTCTCAGTGGTTCCTAAACATCTGTGATGGGTACACAAATGACTAGCTCTCCTCTGTACAGGTGTTCTTGGTATGAAGACTCCTCTGTTATGGGTACCCCAGTGATTGGTCTTCCTTTGTGATGGGTGCCTCAGTGATTTGATTCTCCTTTTTGATTTGTGCCTCAGTAAATAGCCTAATTCTGTGATGAATGCACTATTGCCTGACATTCCTTGATAATATGTGCCTCCATGACTGGCAGTTCTTTGTGATGGATGCTCCAGTCCCTGGCACTCGTCTGTAATATGTACCTCAGTGCCCGTCACTCCTCTATGATAGGTGCCCTGGTGTCTGCCCTCCTTTTTGATGAGTTATCTCTTCTCAGTGCCCCCAATGAGGATTGGTGGCACTCCTCCACCAATGGGGATTGGTGTTCCAATGACTAACTCTCTTCCATTATGGGTGCCTCAGTTGCTGTACCTCCCAGTGATTGATGCTCCCTGATAATGGTTGACCCAATGGCAAATCTTTCACTGTGAAGTATTTCCCACTTAATAGGCCTCCTCCAAAATGGATTGGCTGTCCTTCCAGTATGATGGTAGACTTTATAATTTGGTCTTCTTCATAATCTGTGCCACAGTGACTAGTTCTTCTGTGTGCTTGATGTTTCAGTAACTGACCTTCCTATATGATGGGTTCCATTGTGATTAGCCGTCCTCTGTGATGGGTGCTACAGAATTAGATTTCCTCCACTATGGGTGCCCCAGTGTTTGGAACTTCTCTGTGATTTTTGCCTCAGTTGCGGGGGACCAGCACCTGCAAAGAGAATTAGGAGGTCCCTGGGAATATGTGGCAGCGTCAGCGAATATTCTGGGAGAATAGAAGGGAAGAAAGAGACTGGACTCTGTCTAGTGCAGAAGCCATTTATTGGGAACAAACGTGAGTCTTTTATCCCAAATTTTCACATGTTAAATCACAAGACTTTCACGTGAGCACAAAGCCAGGTAGATGAGGGACGTCCCCCACCCACCAGGCATTTCCTTAGGAATGAGGAAGGACAATCCTAATCAAATCACAAGAGTTTTACGTGAACACAAAGCCAGGTGGATGGAGGGCGTCCTCTCCCACCAGGCGTTTTCCTTAGCATGGAGAAGGACAAACTTAAATCACAAGAGTTTTACGTGAATATAAAGCCAGGTGGGTGGAGGGCATCCTTACCCAGCAGGTGTTTTCCCAAGCATGAGTAAGGACAATCCCAAAGTTATCTCACTGTTCCTCATGCGTGGTTTATATTCCTCAAAAGCAATATAACTGACTAAAATACTAATACCTTTCTTATCTGTGCTAATTTTACC
>NW_007002364.1:0-458 GCF_000164805.1 Carlito syrichta
GCTAGCCACCTGCTTAGCCAACAGACTTAACTAACTCGCTACCTAGCTAGCCAGCTGGCTAACCAGCCTTGGTGTAACTAGTTGACTTAACTAACTAGCCACCTGGCTTGCCAGTTGACTTAAATATTTAGCGAACTAACTAGCCTCCTATCTAGCCAGTTGACTTAAATAGTAAGCTAAATAGCTACTTACCTAGTTAACAAGCTGACGTATATAGTTAGCTGCCTAGCAAGCTAGCTGACTTGACCAGCTAAGTAGTTAGCTTACTTGTTATCTAACATGCTAACTAGCTGACTTAATCATCTGACTTAACTGGATAGCTAATGAGCTAGCTAGTTGGCTTAACCAGCTGACTGAACAAGTTAGCTAACTAGCTATGTAGCTGACTCATCCAGTTGACTTAACTGGTTAGTTAAATAGGTAGCCAGCCTAGTCAACCAGCTGACTTAACCCGTTAG
>NW_007002365.1:0-799 GCF_000164805.1 Carlito syrichta
CAAGCCAGCAGGCTATGTAGGTTGGTAGCTAGTTAAGTCAGATGCCTAGCCATCAGGCTATCTAGTTATGTTAGCTAGTTAAGTCACCTGGCTATCCAGCTGTCTAGTTAGGTAGATAGCTAATTAAGAATGATGGCTAGCCAGCTGGCTACTTTGTTAAATCAGCTAGTAACGTCAACTGGCTAGGCAAGCCAGGGGGCTTTTTAGGTAGGTAGCTAGTTAAGTGAGCTGGCTAGCCATCAGGCTATCTAGTTATGTCACCTAGTTAAGTCAACTGGCTAGCCAGCTGACTAGCTAGGTCGTTAGCTAGTTAGGTCTGCTGGCTAGCAAGCTGGCTACTTCGTGAAGTCAGCTAGTGAAGACAGGTGGCTAGTAAGCTGGCTACTTCGTGAAGTCAGCTAGTGAAGACAGGTGGCTAGGCTGCTGACTAGCTATGTATCTAGGAAAGTAAGTCTGCTGGCTAGCCAGCTGGACAGCTAATTAAGTCAGCTAATTTAGTCAGCTGGCTAGCCAGTGACTAACTAGTTAAGTTGGCTGGTTAAGTCAGTTGTCTAACCAACTGGATAGCTAGTTAAAAAGCTAATTACATCAGATAGGTAACCAGATGGCTCGCTAGTTATTTCAGCTAGTTATGTCAGCTGACTTGATAGGTGGCTAGCTAGTTAAGTCAGCTAAATATGTCAGCTAGCTATCTAGTAAAGTCAGTTAGTTAAGTCAGCTAGATATATGTTAGCTAAATAGGTAGCTAGCTAGTTAAAACAGCTTGTTAAGTCAGCTGGCTAGGAAGGTAGCTAGATAG
>NW_007002366.1:0-5309 GCF_000164805.1 Carlito syrichta
CAGAACACAAATCACTCTATAAAAAAGATACCTGCACACGTATGTTTATCGCAGCGTTGTTCACAATAGCAAGAACCTGGAAACAACCATGCTGCCCATCAAAAGAGGACTGGATTAAAAAAATGTGGTACATATACACGATGGAATACTACGCAGCCATAAAAAAGAACAAAATCATGAATTTCGCAGCAACCTGGATGGAACTAGAGTCTATAATACTGAGTGACCTCACACAGAAACAAAGATCAGAATATCACATGTTCTCACTCATATAATGGACCTTGAACATCCAATGTAATACTATAAGAAAATGACTGACGGTACTAAGAAACTATGGGGGGGAGGGAGATGGGATTAACAGTAGCAAATATCTGTCTGGGGCTGGGAAAACAACTCTTATCAACAGGGTGTCTGAATGAAATGTAATTGTACACCTAACCCTTAACTGTACCCCACAAAACTATAATAAAAATACTGATTAATTATTAAAAAAAAAAAAGTTACAAGGTATTGCAATGGTATAAAAATAAACAGAAATGCCAATTTAAAAAAAAAAAAAAAAAAAGACTGGAGAAAAATCACCTGAAATTATGATTCCAGGATCAAATATTCATAGCAAGAGGTGACAAATACAACCACTGGGTTAATTCACAGGAAACTGGAAATGGCTGTAAGAAAACATTGGCAATGAAATCAACAGCCAGAATCTGCACAAAAAGTGTATATACCTCAGTTCTGTGTTTCTTTCTTACACAAGTACACAAAGTTGATTAATTCACATCCATTACAAGAGTCTCAAAAACGTGTTTTCGGATTGTTTTTTTTTTTTTTGTGCCCTTTTCCCCCTAACATTTTTTTTAAAAGAGTAAATGGATATTGATATAATTTATTCAATCACACTTCCCAACATTTAACTATTTCCCCTTCATCCTATTTTTGTTTATAGGTTAATTATCTTAAAACATTCACACATAATTCATCCAGTTCTGCTTACAAAAGAAAGTACAGTTTCCTGCCTGATGATCAAGATTTCCAAATTCCTACTCTATGCTATCTACTCACATGCTTTACTTCAGTCAAACATTCACTGGTCCCTAATATCTTATATGTATTCTAGTTTCACATGCTCCCTTATACTATTAGAAGTACTTTCCCATCTCTGCCTCTCCAGATGTTTCTACTGTTCAAAATCTAAACCAATCCCCAACTACTCCATAAAGCTTTCGTAAATTTTTCAGTTCATGGTGATTACCTTCAATATGGAACCAGAAATTTCCATTTTCTCTGACATTCATTGATTACTTATTTAAAAGTCTTCAGACATCTCAATTTGACACCTTTTATTGTTTTTTCTTTTTTAGTTCTATTGTTTTTTAAATTTTAATTTATAATTATTCTGTCTATTCAACTGACTTGTGATCATAATCAAGTAAGATATTATTCTCTTAATACACATTTTTTAAACTAAAAAGTCTTCAATTCAGGCATCCCAGGCTCTCAAGAGATATGTGGTTAAAGAATTAGCTTAGACTTCTAATTAGAGAAAAGGGAGGAAGATGGTGACTGAGCCAGTGGGACTGTGTGAGTCCTAGACTGGGTGAGTGAATGGACAATTTTGCATAAGTGTCTGGAGTAAGTGGGTATGTGAGTGGCTGCCTGTGTGGGGACTCAGGTCCAAGTTGCCAGGGCTTTCTTGGTGAAGTGGCCGGTGCTACAGCTACTCTGCTTGGACCCTGGAACTTCCCAGTGTACAAAAGCCAATTCCACTTTTTAAAAATCAGCAAAGCCCTTCCTGGGAAGCAACTATGCCTCATCACTGCAGCGCCTGGCAGCAAGGGTGCCAGAGGTAGCACTGGCAGCAAGGGTGGCAGAGGTAGCACAGAGAGAGAGCCAGAGACAGAGCTCCACTGGGGAGGATGAAACAGGCACCCTATTACTCTCTTGAAATCTGGGCAGGAAAGTACTCTGGTTTGCTCACCATGGATTGACAGATCTGATCTCTGTGACTGGCAGATTAACTACTCAGGGGCTGATCATGACTCAGAGGGAGGACCAAGAGGGAATATCCCAAAGTACAAATGGTGGAAGGATAGGACGAGTGCTGAGTCTCAGGTGCCCCATCCCCTACCCTGATTCAGTCATGGGACAAAGGGTGGGACCAGAAAAGGATGAGAAAGACTCTCAAAGAGATCATTGGTGAGTCTGGGGCTGACCCAACTCCCTCCTTCCCAGAAATCCTCTGAACATCAGACCCACACAGCTGGGGCATGACTGAGAGGAATGAATCCAGTCAGAGCCTGGACATCAGCCACAACAGGAGGATCCTACTCAAAGTAAGTACAAAAGAAAAAATCCTAAAGGCAGCAAGAGAGAAAAATCACACAATCTGCTAGGGAAAACCAATCAGAATAGTAACAGAACTATCAACAGAAACACAACAAGCTAAAAGGGACTGGAATCCAATATTCAAAGTCCTCAAAGATAAACAATTTAACCAAGAATTTCACACCCAGCCGAGCTCAGCTTCATCAGTTCTGGATAATTAAAATCCTTCCCAGACACTAGTCACTAAGAGATTATGCAGCTTCCAGACCAGCTCCACAGGAGATGCTTAAAAAAGTATTAAGCACAGATGAAAGGAAAAAAGAATGACCAAGAATTTCCCAAGAGAATGTGAAAATACAGAATCAACAGAGAACACATTGTGTGTGACTGCAAGTTGAAAGCACACACATACATCGACCCAAAAGATAAAAGAAAACAAAGAAAAAACTGTATAAAATGATGCTGGGGATAAGCAATTACATTTTAATAATCAGCCTGAATGTGAATGGACCAAATGCACCACTGAAAGTCACACAAAGGCAAACTGGATAAAAAGCCACGACCCAATAATTTGCTGCAACCAAGAAATTCATATCACTACAAGGGATGCACACAGACTCAAAGTTAGAGAATGGAAAACAATTTTCCAGGTGAATGGATCATGAAATAAAGCAGGAGTTGTGATCTTAATATCAGACAAAACAATCTTTAAGCTATTAAAAATGTAAAAAGATATGGAAGTACACTACATAATGATAAAAGGTTCAATTCATCAATAAGAAATATCAATTCTGAACATATATCCACCCAACACAGGAGTATCAATTTTTATAAAGCAACTACTAAGTAAACTAAAAAGAGATATTGACTCTAACACTATCATGGCTGGAGAGTTAAATACCCTCACTAACAACCCTTGATAGATCATTGGGGCAAAAAATCAACAAAGAGATCTGGAACTTGAACTTGACACTTGGACAAATGGACTTAATAGATACCTACTTCACCCAACAAACACAGAATATACATTCTACTCATCACCACATGGAACATACTCCAAAAGTTGAGTACACCCTCAGCCATAAATCAAGCATAAACAAATTTTGTAAGATCGAATTACTGCCATGCACCTTCTCAGATCACAGTGGAATAAAAATATATATCAGCACCAGCAAAATTCCCCCACAAAGACATGGACACTAAACAGCATGATGAACAACTACTAGGCCAACACAGAAATCAAAACATAAATTGAAAGACTCCTGGAAACAAATGAAAAATGAAACGTCTTACTAAAACCTCTGGGATGCCATGAAAACAGCTCTAAGAGGGGAAATTATATCTCTGTTAAAACACATCAAGAAAATGGAAAGATTACAAGTTAAGAGCCTGACAGATCAACTAAGGGAGCTAGAAAGACAAGACCACCAAAACCCTAACTTTAGCAGATCACCAAAGGGAAAGTCCAAATACGGGACAGAGAAGACAAAAATATCATAGAAAAAAATCAGCAAAACAAAAAGTTGGTTCTTTGAATAAATTAACATGATTTATGGACCCCTAGTCAGAATGACCAAGAAAAAGGGAGAAAAAGTCCAAATAAGCACAATCAGAAATGCAAAATATCAAATCACAACTGATCTGGAAGAAATTCAAAAGATTGTCAGTGATTACTATGCACACTTGTATGGCAACAAAATTGATAACCTAATTGAAATGGAGGACTTTCTGACATCACACAACCTTCCAAGGTTGAAACAAGAAGACACTGAGTCACTAAATTGACCAATTAAAACTCAGGAAATTGATAAATTGATTACATCATAAGAAAACTACCTACAAAACAAAACCTTGGACCAGATGACTTTCTGGTGGAATTCTAAAAAAAAAAAGGAGAGTTGATACCAATCCTGTTGAAAATATTCCAGACAACTGAGAAAGATGGAACTGTCCTCAAATCATTTTATGAACTAACCTCACACTGATACCCAAACTGGGTAAAAAGTCAACAAAAAAAGAACTACAGGTCAATATCCCTAATGAACATTGATGCAAAAATTCTCAACAAGATTCTAGCAAATTAAATCCAACAAAACATCTAACAAATCATCCACCATAACCAAGTAGGCTTCATCCCCAGAATGCAGGACTGTTTCAACATCTGTAAGATCATAAATGTAATTTAATACATCAACAGATGTAAAAATAAGAGCCATCTGATTGTAACATTAGATGCAGGAAAAGCTTTTAATAAAATCCAACATTCTTGATAAAAACTCTTGAACACATAGGCATAGAAGGAACATATGATAGACCCACAGCCAGCATATTTCTAAATGGACAGAAACTAGAAGCATTTCCCCTGAAAACCAGAACAAGGTAAGGCTGCCCACTCTCACCCCTCTTGTTCAACATTGTATTGGAAGTCTTAGCTACAGCAATTGGACAAGAGAAGGAAATCTGAGGTATCCAAATAGTAAAAGATGAAGTTCCATTATCCCTCTTTGCTGATGATATAATTCCTTACCTCAAAAATCCAAAAGAATCTGTCAAAAATCCTTGTACTGATAAAGAACTTTGGCAAAGTCTTGGGGTACAAAATAAATGTGCAAAAGACATTCACATTTTTATACATCAACAACAAACAGGCAGAGAAGCAAATAAAAAGCATAATCCTATTTACAATATCCACAAAAAAGAGAAATACTTGGCATCTTTCTAATCAGAGATGCAAAAGACCTTCGCAATGAAAACTACAAATTCTGGTCAAAGAAATCAAAGATTACACAAACAAATGGAAAAATATTCCATGCTCATGAACAGGAAAAATCAACATTGTTAAAAATCAACATTGTTACCAAAAGCAATCTACAGATTCAATGTAATATCCATTTAAATTATCAACATCATTCTCAGACCTGGATATTACAATACAGAAATTCATATGTTAACATAAATGACCATGAATAACTTAAACAATCTTT
>NW_007002367.1:0-701 GCF_000164805.1 Carlito syrichta
ACTAACGGTAGTCAATATCTCTCTGGGGATGGGGATACACCCCTTATTAACAAAGGTGCCTGAGCGATGCACATTTGTATACCTAACCCTTAACTGTACCCCACAATTTTATAATAAAAAAAAGTTGGTATGTATGCTTAGATTAATGGATAGATGGTAAGAGAGAGAAGTTATTGTTCAGAAATTAAAGCTTACCATAATTCATTAAAACAATAAATTTAATAATACTTGGATTTATTGGAAAAAGTACTGGAATGACTCTAAAAGTGTTGTAAAATTTTAAATGTTTAATCATCACAAGCTTATTAATACTTAAAATACTCTTTGTGGTTAGAAATAAGAATGCAAAATACCAAGTTGGGTATAACTTGGTATAAGTTTTTCTTTTAAGTAGCTTCAATCATATTCTGACATTAAAGAGACAGAGTAACGTATTTTTACCCAGCTTCTCTATTTCTATTTCCTGGATTTTGCAGTTATTTCTACCTTGTAAAGTTTTTAAAATTTGCATTATCTTTTATTAATTATAATCTTAATATTTGTTTAATCTTATTCTTGTATTTAAGTAGGTCCAGTGCTCATCTCATTTCTTTTACCTTATTCATAGCATAAAAGGGATTTTAAAAAATCATCTCTTTGTTGGTTGGATTTTTCTGTCAAGCTAAGTTTTTGTATACATTTTCAAGTAAGGCTTATGGAGG
>NW_007002368.1:0-923 GCF_000164805.1 Carlito syrichta
TCTAGCTAGAAGCTGGTTAGCCAGCTCTCTTAACTATCTGACTTAACTAGTTAGCCAGCTGTCTAACAAGCTGGCATAATTGCCTAGCTACCTAGCTAGATAGCTGATTTAGCTAGCTGAAATAACTAGTGAGCCAGCTAGCTAACCATCTGACGTAACCAGATTTTTAACTAGCTAGCCAGCTGACAAGGCAACTAACTTCACCAGCTGACATAAGAAGCTAGCCAGGTGGTTAGCCAGCTGAAAAGTAGATAACTTTACTAGCTGGCCAGTTGGCTAGCAAGCTGAATTAACTGACTAGCTACATAGATAACCAGCAGCCTAGCCAGCTACTTAACTAGCTGACTTTACTAAGTAGCCATCTGTCTAGCTAGCAGAGTTAACTAGTTACCAACCTAGCTAGACAGCTTGATATCCAGCTGACTTAAAAATCTGACATAACTAGATATCCTGATGGTTTCCCAGCACACTAAATTAGCTACCTAACTACAAAACCCTCTGGCTTGACAACGGATTAAACTACCTATCTATCTAACCTTCTGGCCAGAGAGCTGACTTAACTATGTGACTTAACGAGCTAGTCAGCTTGCTAGCCAGCTGATTTAACTAACTAGGTACCCTGATAGGTAGCTGGCTAGCCAGCTTACTAAACTAATTGCCTTAACTAACTAGATACCTAGCTAACCACCTGACTTATCTAGATGACTTAAATAGCTACCTAGCAAGCCTGCTGCCAGGACAACTGACTTAACTAGCTGACATAACTAGCTAGCCACCTCCTGGCTCACTGACTTAACTTGCTGACTTAACTAGCAAGCCAGCTGCCTTGCCAGCTGAATTAACTAGCTGACTTAATCAGCTAGGAAACTGGCTAGTCAGCTGCCTTATCTAGTTAGCTACCTAGCTAGTCTGCTGGGAAGCCA
>NW_007002369.1:0-823 GCF_000164805.1 Carlito syrichta
GACAGCAATTGTTAAAAAAAAATTGTCTGGATAGATAAAAATTATATATATTTGTGACGTACAACATAAATGTATAAATATGCTACCATATATATGCTGTATGTATACATAGATATGTGTAGATATAGAGTGACTAAATAAGAAGTTAGCAAATATTTTATTTTTATTTTCTCTTTATTTTTATTTTTAGAATATGTATTTACTTTATATTTAGAAATATGTAGGAAAGATAACAAAAATGTCCCTAATTGCTAGTGCTTTCTATATATTTTAAAATAAAATAGAAATAATAGTAAATCATATATGTTTTAAATAAAATGATAAAAATTAAAAACAAACCCTAATCTTCTGTCTCTAAAGCTCAAATTGATTAGCTCAAAATGATTTTCTTGTGTATCCTTCTAGAAAATTATTGCATAAATAAAATATCATGTGAAGATACTATATAACATTATATTACATTATGTATACTCTTTTACTGCTTACTTTTTACTTAATTGTTTGTATCAATATACATACACATATCTTTTTTTGTTTTTGGCTGTATATTCCACATGTGAACACAGTATAGTTTAAAAACATTACAAAGAATGTTGCATACACGCATACCTTGGTACACTTTAGAAATACATCTAGACCCGCTGCAGCTGCGCCCTGTGGTGCGCCTCGTACTCCGCCAGGCCCCCGTTGTACACCAGGTAGGAGGTCTCGCACGCCGTCTCGATGACCTGCCGGTAGTTCTGGTAGACGTTGCGCTTCGGGTTCTGCGCGTCTCCTCGGCCAGCGCCTGGATGCGCTGCCGGCGCTCCTGCAGGTCCCGGTG
>NW_007002370.1:0-326 GCF_000164805.1 Carlito syrichta
GGGAGGGGGAGAGAGAGAAAGGGAGAGAGAAAGAAAGAAAAGAGAAAGAAAGGAAGGAAGAAAGAGAAAGAAAGAAAGAAAGAAAGAAAGAAAGAAAGAAAGAAAGAAAGAAAGAAAGAAAGAAGGAAAGAAAGAAAGTAAGAAAGAAGGAAATGAATGCAAGTTCAGTCAGTCATTATTGGACTTGAAGTAATTATTTGGGTGATTTCAAGGACCTACTAGAACAGTGAGCTAAGAAAGGAAGTTCCCTCTTTCAGTGGTGTGGAGATACAGGAGACTGGGACAAGCACAAAGCAAACAGTTACTCCCTGGTTTGGGAAGAACAC
>NW_007002371.1:0-430 GCF_000164805.1 Carlito syrichta
AACTTGGTAGCCAGCTGGCTAGGTGGTTAAGTCTGCTAATTAATAAGCTTTCTAGACACTCGGCTATGTAGGTAGCTAATTAGGTATGTCAGCTTTCTAGCCAACTGTCTAGCTGGTTAAGTCAGCTAGTTAAGTCAGATGGCCATCAAGTTGGTTATGTAAGTAACTAGCTAGTTAAGTCAGTTGGATAGCCACCTGGCTAGCTAGTTATGTCAGCTAGATAAATCAGTTGGCTAGCCAGCTGGCTAACTAGTTAAATCAGCTACTTTAGTCAGCTGGATAGCGAGCTGGATAGCTGGATAAGTCAGCTAGTTAAGTCAGCTCATTAGCAATATGGCTAGCTGGTAAATTTAGCTAGATAAGTCAGCTTGCTAGCCATCAGGTTAGGATGGTAGCTAGCTAGTTAATTCAGCTTGCTAGCCAGGTGGCT
>NW_007002372.1:0-339 GCF_000164805.1 Carlito syrichta
CGAATTTTGTTCTTTGTGTGCTTCATCATTGAAAACAGCTGCTCACAAATGTATATCCTGCCAAAAAACGATGTCATGAATAAGGCGTGCTTGTGAACTTCAAAAATAGAACTACACATGGGGTCATGAAGAAAATAAATGCTAAAAAAAATGTGATGTTAAAAGATTTTGGGGGGCTGCATGACTAGCTGTCCTGGGCTACATGTGGCCTGCAGGCTGCAGGTTGGACATGCCTGTAGTAGAGGGAACACAAACATTGAGCTAAATGTGGAATAAAAAACCACCAGTATGCCAAAAGGCCTAGGAAATTTTGTAACCAATAACTGCATCTGAGATAAG
>NW_007002373.1:0-847 GCF_000164805.1 Carlito syrichta
GTAGCTTTCTAGCTGACTTAACTAGCTAGCTACCTACCTTGTCAGTTGGTTTGCCACCTCTCTTAAATAGCCGAATTAACCAGTTAGCCAACTGGTGAGCCAACTGATTTAACTAACTTGCTACCTAACTAGCCAGCAGGCTAGCCAGCTGACATAACTAGCTAGCTACCTAGCTAGTCAGCTGACATAAATATTTAGCTCACTAGCTAGCTACCTAGCTAGCCAGCTTACTTAAATAGTTCGCTGCCTAGCTAGCTAGCTGACTTAATCAGCCATCCGGTTACCTGACTTAACTAGTCAGCCTTCGAGTGAGTCGAAAGGTTGGCTGACTTAACTAGTCAAATGGCAAGTGAGCCAACTGGTCAGCTGAATTAACCAGTTCACTGGCAAGTGAGCCGATATGTCAGCTGACATAACTAGTTGGCCGGTAGGTGAGTCAAATGGTCACCTGACTTAACTAGCTGGCTGGAGTGTGAGATGACTGGTCAGCTGTATTTAGTCAGCTTGCGGGTGGTCAGCTGTAGTTAGTCAGCTGGTGAGAGAGCCGAATGGTCAGACTTAACTAGTCAGTTGATGAGTGAGCCAATCAATGAGGCGACTTAACTAGTTTGCCGGCGAGTGAGTCGATGCATGAGCTAATTTAACTAGTGGGCTGGTGAGCAAGCTGATTAGTTCACTGACTGTTGGCCTGCGAGCGAGTCAACAAGTTAGTTGACCTGTTGGGTGGTGAGCTAGCTGACAAGTTTTCTGACTGGTTGGCAGGCGAGTGAGCTGAATATTAAGCTGACCTGATGGAAAGGGGGCAAGCCCACTAGTTAGCTGACCAGCTACCTGAGTTGCTAGTCAG
>NW_007002374.1:0-1016 GCF_000164805.1 Carlito syrichta
ACTCTAACACCATCATAACAGGGGACTTTAATACCCCACTCACAACCCTAGACAGATCATTAGGACAAAAAATCAGCAAGGAAATCCGGAACCTCAATGAGTCTGAACCAAATGGACTTAATTGTACCTACAGAACACTACATCCAAAGACCACAGAATATACATTCTACACATCACCACATGGAACATATTCTAAGATCGACCACATAATTGGACATAAATCAAGCATAAGCAAATTTAAAAGGTCTGAAATTCTACCATGCACCTTCTTGGACCACAGTGGAATAAAAATAAACATTGACACCAACATGTCCCCCCAAAACCCACAAAGACATGAATACTAAACAGCATGATGCTAAACAACTGCTGGATCAATGATGAAATCAAAACAGAGATCCAAAGATACCTGGAAACAAATGAAAATGAAGAAACATCTTACCAAAATCTCTGGGATGCCTTGAAAGCTGTAGTAAGAGGGGAATTTATATCCCTACAAACACACATGAAGAAAATGGAAGGAACACAAATTAACAGCCTAACAAGCCACCTAAGGAAGCTGGAAAAGCAAGATCACAAAAACCCTAATTTCAGCAGAAGAATCCAGATCACCAAAATAAAAGCCCAAATCCAGGACATAGAAGACAAAAAGATAATACAAAAAATGAAACAAAAAGCTGGTTCTTCGAAAGGATAAACAAGATTGATGGTCCCCTAGCTAGAGTGACCAAGAAAAAATGAGAAAAAACCAAATAAGCACAATCAGAACACAAAGATGAGTCACATCTGACCCTGAAGAAATACAAAAGGTCATTAGAGACTACTACATACACTTGTATGGAAATAAACTTGAAAAACTTAAGGAAATGGAGGAGTTTCTGACATCACACAACCTACCTAGGTGGGAACAAGAAGAAATTGTGACGCTAAATAGACCAATAACAATCAAGGAAATCGATTATGTAATAAGAACACTACCTACAAAAAAAAGCCCTGGTCCAGATGGCTTTCCAGCAGAA
>NW_007002375.1:0-320 GCF_000164805.1 Carlito syrichta
AAAAAAAAAAAAAAAATTTAAGAGAGGGAAGAAAAGATTCTAATACTTTGTGAGACATGTGTGTGTGAAGGAGATGAGGAAGGAGGAGACCCCACAGTGATCTTCCCACACACGAGAACCAGCTTCTGCCTGCTTTGCCCACACTGTCATGACCAGGATCAGTGCTGGACTTGGTTAGGGAAGGAGTTGGTGGTCAGGAGACAGAGTCTGAAGGTCTAGCGAGGTTCTGTGAAATGTGTCAGGCTGAGGTGGTCATGAGTGTGTGCCACTGCACTCCAGCCCAGGCAACAGAGTGAGACTCCAACTCAAAAAAAAAAAAA
>NW_007002376.1:0-506 GCF_000164805.1 Carlito syrichta
CCTCAGGTTATAAGAAGGGGCCCTGTCAGATTCAGGGTATGTTTGTGACACCCTCCCTCTCCTACTGTGACCCCCTCATGATAGACTTCACCCTGGCAGGGAGCCGAGTTACAGACTGGACGGTTGGGAAAACGTGGGGAATCAGGTTATATGATGACCCTAGAACAGGATGGCGTGATCTAGGGAGTCTTTTCATGATTACACTAAAAGTACAAACACTCAGTGCCATCCCGGGGCTCACCCGATCTAATTTTGGACACCATATTCAGGGGTTCGCACCACCCACAGATAAGCCAACTACTGAATCAATTCCTAGACCCAAGCCAAGCAGTGTGCTTTTCACTACTGCCATGCACACCCTGCGCCACGGTAACACTGCAGCTATTTCCTCTATAAAGAAAACCCCTGTACTAAATACATCCTCATACTTTTTCTGGAACGCCTCTTCCCACCCTCTCTGAGACATACTAAGCAATGCCTACCTTTTTCTCAATAGCACCAGGCCC
>NW_007002377.1:0-494 GCF_000164805.1 Carlito syrichta
TTCATATCTAGCCAAAAGAATTAACATCAAGATCATGAAGAGAAATCTACACTCCTCTGTTCACTGCAGTGATATTAACAATAACCAAGATATGGAAACAGTAAAAATGTCTATTGACAGATGAATGATTACAGCGAATGTAGCATATACATACAACGGAATGTGATTCAGTCTTTAAAAAAAGAAGAAAATCCTGCCAACTACAACATGAGTTAACCGTAAAGAAATTCCACTAGCCGGGCTCGGTGGCTCAGCCTGTAATCCCGCGCCTTTCGGAGGCTGAGGTGAGTGGATTGCCTGAGTCCAGGGTTTGAGACCCACCTGGGCAGCAAGACCTCATCTCTACAATAAAAATCAAAAACCAGCTAGGCATGGTAGCGCACGCCTTTAGTTCAGGTTACTCGGAAGGCTGAGGCGGAAGGATTGCCGGAGCCCAGCAGGTCGAGGCTGCGGTGGCTGGGAGCAGCCACTGCACTCCCACCTGGGTGACAGAG
>NW_007002378.1:0-800 GCF_000164805.1 Carlito syrichta
CCAGCACTTTGGGAGGCCGAGGCGAGAGGATTTCCTGAGCCCAGGGGTTTGAGACCAGCCCAAGCAACTTGGTGAGACCTCGTCTCTGCCATAAAAGTGAAAAAATTAGCCAGGTGTGGTAGTGTATGCGTGGAGTTCTGACTACTTGGAAGGCTGAGGTGGAAGGATTGCCAGGGCCCAGCAGGTCGATGCTGGGGTGGCTGTGAGCATGTCACTGCACTCCAGCCTGGGCGGCAGAGTGAGACTCCAACTCAAAAACAAACGAACAAACAAAAAACCTTAAGTCAAAATGCAAAGTTTTCTAATTGGTTGTAATAATGTTACAACATTAATGTTATGTTAATAATATTAATATAATATTATTAACAGATAGTGTTGTTGGCTTCTTTTTAAATTTAAGCATAAAAACTGTTTGGGGGAAATAGAGGCTCTTGTGAGCTCTCTATAATACTTAAGCTACTTCCAAGATAAGTTACTGGGCACCTGTATATGTCAAGCAGTGTGCTGGGCACTGAAAGTGATAGTTAAATAAAACATAATTTCTGCAAAAACTATGGAGGAAGCAAAAACACAAAGAACTATACTTTTTACAACAATAAAATTGCTGGCATGTGAGTTTAAGGACAATATTCACGTTTTCTATGAACATCTGAGTCTTAGCCAACCCATGTTCAGGATTTTGCTACTTGGGTTTCTCTGATTAGATCTGCACATTCTTGCCTGAAGCTACCACCCTCATGGATTGAAGACCAGAACGTCCCCTATGCCTACAAAGGAAAGTGAGTGGGTTGGCTTTGACA
>NW_007002379.1:0-305 GCF_000164805.1 Carlito syrichta
TTAGCCAGTGAAATAAGCCAAGAAAAAGATAGAAAATGCATAAGTTATGCATAGAAAGAAGTTTGTTTCTACGCAAAGATGATGCAATTATCTGTCAAAAATAAAAATAAAAACCAAAATATCAACTAAAGTGAAAAAATGAGCTTATCAATGTTGCAGGAAACAAGGTCAACAGACACAAATCAATGATAACATAGATAGATAGATAGACAGATAGATAGATAGATAGATAGATAGATAGATAGATAGATAGATATAGATAGATAGATAGAAAGAGAGATAGGGATGACAGATTAAAAGAATAT
>NW_007002380.1:0-661 GCF_000164805.1 Carlito syrichta
CCTTACTTTGCTCAATTCTGGAGTTGCACTGTAGGTTGGGGGTGGTACTTTTTCAAGTTTTGAGATTTACTTAAGGGGGGAGCTGTGATTCAAAATATATCTATATATCCTGGTATCCGCCGACAGGTGTATGGATAATCTGAAGCCCACTATTCACTGCCTTGGAATCTGTCCGTGCAGTGGGGCTGTAGGTTTACTCCCTGAAATAAAATAAGGTAAGCAGAGGGAAGAGAATGGAGCAGACAGTGGGGGAAGGGGGGTGGAGTGATACGAGTAAGGGGGAAAACAGACAAGTGTACCAACAAATGAAGAGAGAGACTTAAACTGAAACCGATAAAACAATAGACCACAGCTACAGACTAACCAACTCCCATACAAAAAAAACCTAAAACAACAATAATGCTATCATACAAGCTAAACAACCACCTTATTGGTGTGCTGTTCCTCTATACAAAGATATGGTTTACATAGAGGAGAAGAGAGAAAAAAAGGAAGAGAAAAAAACCAAAACGATCAGAAGAGAACAAAATTCTTAAACTAACAGAACCAATCGAGCACACTCTAAGACTTTTTGCTTAAGTCCAATGTCCTTTCAGCTCTGATTTCTAGCTGTCTTCTCAACCTGGTAAATTCATTCAAAGTTAGGGTCAGTTGCCCCTGG
>NW_007002381.1:0-391 GCF_000164805.1 Carlito syrichta
CCTAGTTAAGTCAGCTGGCTAGCTAGGAAGCTAGCTTTATAAGTAAGCTAGTTTTGGCAGCTAGGTAGCTAGTTAAGTCAGCTAGTTTATTCAGCTGGCTAGCTAGATAGCTAGGTAGGTAGCTAGCTAGGAATGTCAGCTGGCTAGCCAGCTGGCTAGCTGTTTAAACCAAGCTGTTAATTCAAGTGTCCATATAGCTGGCTAGCTAGTTAAGTCAGCTAGTTAAATCAACTGGCTAACTAGTTAAGTCAGTTAGTTAAATCAGCTGCCAACCCAGCTGCCTAGTGGCATAGCTAGCTAGTTAAGTCAACTGGCTGCTAGCTGGCTACCAATTTAAGTCACCTAGTTAAGTCAGATCACTGGCCAGCAGTTTAGCTAGGTAGTGATATAG
>NW_007002382.1:0-6156 GCF_000164805.1 Carlito syrichta
GTAGTCCCTGTACAGGAACACCCATCAATGAAGAGGGTTTGTCACTTTGTAACCCCTCACAGAGAATGGTCTGTCATTGTGGAGCCCATCACAGAGGAAGGCTAGTCACTGGAACTCCCATCATATATGATGTCCAGTCACTGGTACACAAAGCACAGGATATGCCATTCACTAGGGCATACATTATGGATGAAGCACACTAACTGGTACACCCATTGCAAAAGAGGACTCCTCACTGAGGAACTCATTTTGGAGGAGGTCCATTGAGTAAGACGTCCATCGCAGAGGAAGACTAATCACTGGGGCTGACATTATGGAAGAGAACAGTGATGCGGCACCAGTCAGAGAGGCGACCCACCCAGGGGGACATCCTTGATGGAGGAGGGCCAGTCACTGGGGTACTGATCATAAAGGAAGGCCAGTCACTGGGGCACCCTTCACAGAGGAGATTGAGTCACTCTTTCACCCGCTTTGGAGGACGGCCAGTCACTGCAACAACTATCACAGATGAAGGTCAGTCACTGTGGCACCCATCACACAGAAGAGTCATTCACTGAGGCACTCATCACAAAATAGGTGGAGTCACTGGTGCAACCATCGCTGATGAGAGTCAGACACTTTGGCACCCACCATAGACATCAAAGAGGAGAGGCAATCACAAAGGCATGCATCACAGTGGAGGACTTGTCACCAAGACATCCACCACAGTTGAAGATTTGCCACCATACTGCCCATCACAGAGGAGTGGCCGTCACTGAGGCACCAATAATGGAGGAGGGCAAGTCAATGGGGCAATCTTCACAGAGAAGGGTCATTCACTGGGGTACGTATCACAGAAGAGTTATCATCACTGAAGCACCTATCACAGACGAGGGCATACACTGGGAAAGCCATCAAAAAAGAGGGCTAGCCCCTGGATTACACATAGCAGAGGGGAGTCAGTCACTGATTCACAAAGCAAAGAGGAGGAGCAGTTACTGGGGCAGCCATAACAGAGGAAGGCGATTGACTAGGGCACACATAATGGAGGAAAAATCCCCATTATGGCATCCTCAAAGAAGAGGGCTAATCATTGGGACACCCATTACATAGGAAAGCTAGTTACAGGGGAATCTATTACAGAGGAGGCCTAGTCACTGGCACCTCTATCACAGAGGACAGAATGTCACTGGGACACAAAACACAGGGGAAGACCAGTCACTGGAATACACATTATGGATGTTGCTCAGTCACTGGAACACCTATCACAAAGGAATGCCTGTAACTCATTATGGAGAAGGCCCAGTAAATAGGACTCCCATCACAGGAAATGGCTAGTCAATGGCATGATCATTAAGAGGAAGGCAAGTCAAGGCAACAATCACAGAGGAGGAACAGAAACTGGGGCACACATATGGATGAAGACTAGTCATGGGGTTCCAAAATGGAGGAGGCTAAGTCAAAGGAGAACCCATCACAGAGGAAGGTTAGTCACTGGCCAGCCCATCACAGAGGAAGGTGAATCACTGGAGCACACATTTTGGAGGATGGCCGGTCCCTGGACATTCAACAGAAGTGGTCTAATCACCGAGGCACAAATCTGGGAGGACAGCTAACCACTGGGACAACTATCACAAATGCTAGTCACTGTGACACCTATCACACAGTGTGCCAGTAACTAGGACGCCTATCACAAAGACTGAGAAGTGACTGGGACATCCATACAGACCAAGACCAATCACTTACAAGAACTGGTCACAAAAGTACACATCACAGAGGAGAAATAGTCATTGTAGCACTCATCAAAGAAGAGGGTTTAACACTGTAGCACCAATAACTGAGGACTGATAGTCGCAGAGGCACCAATCAATGAGAAATGCTGGTCACTGAACTCCAAATGCACAGGAAGGTCAATAACTGGACACTACTTACACACAAGGGCAGTCACTGGGACACCCATCACCAATGAGGGTTGATCACGCCTGCACGCCTGCATCCATTGTTGAGGAGACTCAGTAAGTGGAACACCTATTAAAGAAGAGAGCTATTCACTGTGCAAACTCTTATGGAGGAGCGCCAGTCATTGTGGCACCAATAATAGAGGAGGCCCAGTCACTGGGGCACCCATTGTTTAGGAGAGAAAGTCACTACAACACAAATGATGAAAAATTCTTAGTCACTATGGCAACTATCACAGAGAAGCCAGTCACTGAATCTCCCATCACAGTGGCGACCCAGACACTGTGGCACCCAACAGAGGAGGACAAGACACTAGGGAACCTATTAAGGAGAAAAGTCAGTCACTGGGGTACTGATCACAGAGGAGAGTCAGTCACTGAGGCACCCTTCCCAGAGGTGGGTCTGTCATTGTGCCACCCACCACAAAGGAGTGCCAGTCCCTGGGGTACATAAGGTAGGAGAAGACCAGTCATCGAGTCATCCATAATAAAGATGGACCAGTCACTTGGGCACCCATTATAAGGGTTTAGTCAATGGGGGTTCCCATCCAAGAAGTCAGTCAATTTGACAGCTATAACAGGGGAGACAAAGTCTTTATGGTACTCATCATTGACAAGAGATAGTCACTGAAGAGTGCCTGTCATTGGAGCACACATTATAAAGAAGACCTAGTCAATGAGGCATCTATGACAGAGGAGAGTCAGTCACTGGGAAATCCATTACAGTAGAAAAAGAGTCACTGGAGCTCTCATGGCAGAGGATGTTTTGTCACTAAAACACTAATTATGCAGAGGGCCCAGTTAATGGAATGCACATCAATAGGGGAGCTAGTCACTGGGGCATCCAGCTCGTCACTGGAAGTCGATTCACTCAGGCAACATTTACAGAGCAGGTTCTGTCACTTTGGTATCTATAATGGAGGAGAGCCAGTCAAGGGGCACCCATTAGGGGGAAGCCCTGTCACTGGAGCACCAAAAAAATGGAGGGACTGCCAATGGTGCACCTATCACAGAGAAGAAACAGTCACTGGGATATTGGTCACAGTCGTGAACCAATCAGTGGTGCTCCAAATATGGAAGCTAGTCAATCACTGGGTTACCCATGGCAGATGAGGACTAGTCACTAGGGAAGCCATTATAGATGACAGCTTATCAAGTTGGCACCCATCACAGAGTATGCACAGTCACTATCACAATGTAGGTCCAGTACAGAGGCACACATAACAGAGGAGAGGAAGTCACTTGAGAGCAAATAAGTGAGATGGAACAATCACTGTGTCTCCCATAACAGAAGATGGCCATTCCCTGGGGAAAAAAATATACAGGAGACCCAATCCCTGGGGCAGCAATCACAGAGAAAACTAGTTACTGGGACACTGATCACAGAAAATAAGTCACTGGGTCGTTTTTCACAAAATAGGACCAGTCACTGGGGTATTTTTTACAGAGCAGAGTCAATCACAGGCACTCATTATTGAGCAGGTCTGGTCACTGGGCCATCTATCACAGAAAAAAAAAGCCATTTCCTGGGACACCCGTCACAGAGAAGAGACTGTCATTGGGTCATCCATCACAAGGAAGGCCAGTCGCTAAGACCCCAATCCTAGAGAAAGGTCAGTTACTAGAAAACCCATCCTATGAGAATACCAGTAACTGGGCACCAAA
Organism: Carlito syrichta; assembly: GCF_000164805.1. Lineage (NCBI taxonomy): Eukaryota > Metazoa > Chordata > Mammalia > Primates > Tarsiidae > Carlito > Carlito syrichta. Next base: position 3,603 of record NW_007002382.1, read on the forward strand.
CTTGGAGGAGGGTCATTCACTGGGCCACCAATCACAGAAGAGGCCCTGACAATGGAGCATATAATATGAAGGAAACATGTTGACTAGGACATCCATCACAAAGAAGGTCAAGTCACTGGGGTATTCATTATGAAGCAGTTCAAAAACTTGGGCAAGCATTAATGAAGAGTGGTTTTCACACAACAGAGCAGAGTTAGTTAACTAACAAGAGGTGGGCTACTCACTTGGGAACAAATTTTGAAGGAGGGCTAATCACTGGGACAACTATCCCAGATGAATGCCAATCACTGAGACACCTATAACACAGGAGTGCCAGTAACTAGGACACTCATCACAGAGTACAGCCAATCACTGTGACAACCATCACAGAGCAAGAGCAGTCACTGTCACACCAATCACTTAGGAAGGCTGGTCACAAAGCACACATCAGAGAGAAGGGCTAACCACTAGAGCTTCTATCACAGAAGAGGGCTTGACACTGTAGCATCAATGACTGAGAAGGATAGCCACAGTGGCATCAGTCATGGAGAAAGACCAGTCACTGGATGGTCAGCAAATGGCACCCATCACACACAGGATGTGTTCGACATCCATTATAAAACACACCTAGTTACAAGGACACCTATCACAGAGGAGGACTAGTCATGCAGCACCCATAACAGGGGATGGCCTGTCATTGGGAAACCAATCAGAGAGAAGAACCAGTACTGTGGCAACAATTATGGAGGAAGTCCAGTCATTGTAACACCGATGGCAGAGGAGAGCTAGTCACTGTGACATCTATTATATATGAAGACGAGTCAATGAGACAACAATCCCAGGTGATGCCCTGTCACTGGAGAACATATTATGCATCAGGTTCAGTCACTTTGAAACCCATCACAAAGAAGGGCAGTCAATGGGGCTCCCATAATGTAGAGGGCCAAAGTGTGAACCATCCATCAGAGAGGAGGGTTAATCACGTGGACAACACTTATGGAGGTTTTCCAGTCATTCTTCACCAATCAAAGAGAAGGTACAGTCACTGGGAAATCCATATGGAAGGGATTAAATCATAGAGGCATGGATCACAGAGGAAAGGCAGTCACTTGAGCACCCATCACAGAGGACCGTCAGAAACTAGTACATTCATTATGGAGGAAAGCTAGCAAGTTGTACACCCATCAAAGAAGGGGGCTAGTCACTGTGGTAAGTATTATGAAGAAGGACCAGTCACTGGGGCACCCATAATGGAGGAGGGCCAAAAAGAAGGGCACCAATTATCACGGAAGCCCATTTACTGAGATACCCACCACAAAGGATGCCTAGTCACTAGGGCACCCATTATTGAAGAGGACATATCTTTCAGTCATCTATCTCATCTATCATGAAGGAGACACAGTCCCTGGCGCACCCATAATGTTGGAAACTTGTCACTGGGACAGCCATTGTAGATTTGGCCCAACCACTAGGATACTGATGACAGATCAAGCTACTAATTGAGGCACACATCACAGAAGGGGATCAGTTCCTGGAATACTTTTTATAGAGAATGACCAGACACTGAGGCACTCATAAAAGAGGAGGGCCAGTCACTGGGGCATTTATGACAGAGGAGGGTCAATCACTGGGGCACCCATTATAAAGGATTACTCACTGAAGCATCCATCTGAGAGATCCAGTCACAGCGGCACATATCACAGAAGAGTGCAAGTCACTGGGACACTAATTATCAAAGTGGTCCAATTACTGGGTCCCCCATCACAGAGGAGGTCGGTCACTTGGGCAACCATTACAGAGGAGGCTTAGTCACTGGAGCATCAATCAAAGAGAGGAAACAGTCACTGTGAGTCCTATCACAGAGGAAAGCAATCATGGAGGCACCCATCACAGAGGAAGCAATCACTGGGACACCCATAATAGTGGAAGACTGGTCACTGGACCACGCATCATGGAGGAGAGTCACTAAATGAGGCACGTAGTTCAGAAGAATGAAAGTCACTGAGGCACACATCACAGAGGAGATACAGTCACTGGGGTCTCGATCATAAAGAAGGCCCAGTCACTGGGGCAGTCATAACAGAGGAGAAACAGACACTGTGGCACTAAGGACTCATAGTCACTAGGGTATCCATTAGGGATGAGGAATAATCACCTGTGTATATATTACAGAGTACTACAAGGCACTGAGACAACTGTCACAGAAAGGATCCAGTCACAAAGTCACCCAACACAACGGAGTCCCAGTCACTGTGACAAGGAGAAACAATCACTGTGTCATAGATCACAAATGAAGACCAGACACTGAGACACTTGTCACAGAGGAGGCCAGTCACTGCTATATCCATCATAGATGAGGGCCAGTCACTGGTTCTCCAGAACAGCAAATAGTCAGTCACTGAATCAGCAATCACACAGGAGGAACAGTCCCTGTGGCACCCAGCACAGAAGAGTGTCAGTCACTGAGAAAGCCAAATCGAAAGAAAGCCAGTCATGAGGGCACCCACCAGAGAGGTGAGTCAGTTACTCCCATAAGAGAGGAGAGCTAGTCTCTGTGACACTTATTTCAGAAGAG
>NW_007002383.1:0-681 GCF_000164805.1 Carlito syrichta
AGCTGGGTGTGGTAGCACACATCTGTAGTTCCAGCTACTTGGAAGGCTGAGGCAGAAGGATCACCGGAGCCATCAGGTAGAGGCTGCGGTGGCCAGGAGCGTGCCACTGCACTCCAGTCTGGGAATGAGACACCAAAAAAAAAAAAAAAAAAAAAAAAAAAAGGAAAAAGAAAGGACAGGTAGAGAGAAGTAAAAAACACTAAATCCATTTTTAGGACCATTCACACTCATCTAAAAGTGTGAAAGGGAAAAAACAAGTACAACTATCACCTGAAAGGGCTAAAAGAGAATCATGTTCTCAGCGACAATCATGTTTCAGTTATAGCAAGAATGTGAAGAGATTAACCTAAATGCCCATCAACTGATTAGTGGATAATAAAAATGTGATATATATACACTGTAAAATACTATTCAGCTATCAAAAATAATGAAATAATGTTTTCTGCAGTAACTTGGATGGAATTGGAGAGCATCAATCTAAGTAAACTAACTCAAGAACAGAAAACCAAACACCACATGTTCTCATAAGTGGAACTAAACTAAGGATCTGCAAAAGTATAGAAAATGGTGTAATGAACAATGGAGACTCAGAAGAGGGAATTACAGAAGGGATGGAGGGATCACCTATCAGGTACAATGTGCACAGATGGGTGTGGTGAGTACGCTTAAAAGTCTAAACCA
>NW_007002384.1:0-695 GCF_000164805.1 Carlito syrichta
GGAGTTGATCCCAGGGAAAGAATACCACAATAAGGGAACATTTTAAATTGCAAGTAGCATCTGACTCCCAGTGCCCCATCCTACACTTTACTTAAATTTAAAAAGAACTATAAGAGACAGCAAAGCTTCCCATCCACCATCCTATTTCAAAATAAAACAAATCCAGAGCCTGGATCAGGGAAGAATAGAGGACTGGGCAAACATCAGAAGGGAAAGCCTCTCCCACTGACACTGAAAAACAGAACTGAAGAGAGAAAAACAAAAAAACACAAAAAACACAAAAAACAAGATATCTGTCACAAATGAGGAAAGTCAAAGGAAGACCTCAAGCAATTCCAAGTCCACCAGAGACAAAACTCCTAGGAAATCAGACTTTGGTGTCCAAACAATGGAAGTCACCAACAACTGGTCCCAGAATACGACAGGGATCAGAGAATGGTTGGAAAGAGTGAATAAGACTCAAGATAGACACGTGGCGCCTCTGGGCTGACATGCTGCAGCCTCCAGCCCCTGCCGGCAAGGCGCCTGCAGCCCCGCACCACGCACGCCCCTTCCCGGCCCAGAGCCTTCTCCTTGCGCGGCCCCGCCGGGCCGTTCCGTCACGCCCCCACCCTCGAACTCAAGCCACTGTGGAGCTCTGCCGCCCTGAAACGTTCACCGCGAGCGGAAATATAAGGAGACGGGGCAAGATGGCG
>NW_007002385.1:0-733 GCF_000164805.1 Carlito syrichta
TTTTTTCTTTTCAGCACGTTTTAGTTCCTGTAGATACAGGATGTTAAGCCTTTGTCAGACCTGGTGTTAGCAAATATTTTTTCCCCAATCTGTAGGCTGTCTCCCTGCTCTCTTGATGGTTTCTTTGGCCTTGCAGAAGCTTGTCAGTTTAATAAGGTCCCACTTGTCTACCTTCTCTCTTATGACCTGTGGGTTTTGGGTTTTGTACAGAAATTGGATGCCAGTTCCGATTTCCATGAGGGTATTTCCTTCATTTTCTAAGGTTCTTATGGTTTGAGGTTTTACATTTAGGTCTCTGATCCATTTGGAGTTAACCTTTGTGCATGCGAATAGATAGGGGTCCTGTTTCAATCTTCTGCATGTGGTCAGCCAGTTTTCCCAGCATCATTTACTGAATAGGTTCTCCTCTCCCCAGTGGTAGGTGGTGGAGGCCTTGTCGAAGATGAGTTGGTTGAGAAATTGAGATTTTGCTTCTGGAATCTCAATTCTATTCCATTGATCTATATGCCTGTTCCTATACCAATATCAAGCTGTTTTGATGATTGTAGCTTTATAGTAAAGTTTGAAGTCTGGTAATGTGATACCACTTGCTTTGTTTTTTTTTTTGCTGAGGATTGTTCTGGCTCTTCTTGGACGTTTGTGTTTCCTTATGAATTCCTGTGTTGTCTTTTCTAGATCTGAGAAGAATGTTGCTGGTAATTTGATGGGTATTGCATTGAATTTGTAGATTGCA